>NW_024729445.1:0-28380 GCF_018991925.1 Homarus americanus | reverse complement strand
AATGCCTTTCAAAGATAGTTTAACGCCATTTAAAGTTAGTTGAATTCTATTTAAATTTAGTTGAACGCCATTTAAAGTTAGTTTAATGCCATTTGAAGTTAGTGAAATGCCATTGAAGTTAGTTTAACGCCATTTGAAATGCATTTAACGCCATTTTACGTTAGTTTCATGCCATTTAAAGTTTGTTTAACGCCCTTCAAAGGGAGTTCAACGCCATTTGAAACACGTTTAACGCCATTTAAAGCAAGTTTAACACCATTTAAAGTTAGTTTAACACCATTTGAAGCACGTTTAACGCCATTTAAAGTTAGTTTAACGCCATTTAGAGTTATTTTAACGCCATTTGAAGTTAGTTTAACGCCATGTAAAATTCGTTTAATGCCATTTAATGTTAGTTAAACGCCGTTTGAAGTTTGTTTAACGCCATTTAGTGTTAGTTTAACGCCATTTAGTGTTAGTTTAATGCCATTTGAAACTAGCTTAATGCCATTTAAAGTTCGTTTAATGCCATTTAAAGTTAGTTGAAAGCTATTTAAAGTTAGTTGAACGCCATCTAAAGTTAGTTTAATCCCATTTAAAGTTAGTGCAACGCCATTTTAAGTTAGTTTAATACCATTTGAAGTTATTTTAACGTCATTTGAAGCGCATTTAAAGCCCTTTAATGTTAGTTTCACGCCATTTAAAGTTTGTTTAACTCCATTTAAAGTTAGTTTAACGCTATTTAAATTTAGTTTAACGCCATTTAAAATTAGTTTAATGCCTTTTAAGTTCGTTTAACCACATTGAAGAAATGTTTACCTCCAATTAAAGTTAGTTTAACGACGTTTATAGTTAGTTTAACGCCGTTTAAAGTTAGTTTAACATAGTTTAAAGTTAGTTTAATGCCGTTTAAAATTAGTTTCACCCCATTTGAAGTTGGTATAACGCCATTCAAAGTTAATTTAACGCCATTTAGAGTTAGTTTAACGCCTTTTAAAGTTAGTTTAGCGACATTTGAAGTTAGTTTAACGCAATTTGAAGTTATTTTAACGCCATTTGAAACGCATTTAACGCCATTTAAAGCAAGTTTAACGCCATTTAAAGTTAGTTTAACACCATTTAGAGTTAGTTTAACGCCATTTGAAGTTAGTTTAAAGCCATTTAAAATTCGTTTAATGCCATTTCATGTTAGTTAAACGCCGTTTGAAGTTTTTTTTAACGCCATTTAGAGTTAGTTTAACGCCATATGAAACTAGTTTAATGCCTTTAAAGTTCGTTTAAATGCCATTTAAAGTTAGTTGAATGCCATTTAAAGTGAGTTTAACCCCATTTAAAGTTAGTTTAACTCCATTTGAAGTTAGTTTCACGCCATTTGAAGTTATTTGAACACCATATGAAACGCATTTAATGCCATTTAAAGTTAGTTGAATGCCATTTAAAGTTAGTTGAATGCCATTTAAAGTTAGTTGAACGCCATTTAAAGTTAGTTTAACCCCATTTAAAGTTAGTTTAACGCCATTTGAAGTTAGTTTAATGCCATGTGAAGTTAGTTTAACGCCATTTAAAGTTAGTTTAATGCCTTTGAAGTTAGTTCAACGCCATTTGAAGCTAGTTCAATTCCATTTAAAGTTATTTTAGTTCCATTGAAAGTTAGTTTAACACCATTTAAAATTACTTAAAAGCCTTCTAAGTTTGTTTAACGACATTTGAAGCATGTTTAACGCCAATTAAAGTTAGTTTAACGCCGTTTATAGTTAGTTTAACGCCATTTAAAGTTAGTTTAACACCATTTAAAGTTACTTTAACGCCACTTAAAGTTAGTTTCGTGCCATTTGAAGTTGGTTTAATGCCATTTGAAGCATGTTTAATGCCAATTAAAGTTAGTTTAATGCTGTTTATAGATAGTTTAACTCCATCTAGAGTTACTTTATCCTCTTTTAAAGTTAGTTTAACACTATTTGAAGTTAGTTTAATGCCATTTAAAGTTAGTTGAACGTCATTTAAAGTTAATTTCACGCCATTTAAAGTTAGTTTAACGCCATTTGAAGTTAGTTTCATGCCATTTAAAGTTAGTTTAATGCCATTTAAAGTTCTTTGAACGCCATTTAAAGATATTTTAACGCCGTTTTAGGTAAGTTTAACGCCATTAAAAACATGTTTAACGCAATTTAAAGTTAGTTTCACGCCATTTAAATTAGTTGAACGCCATTTGAAACGCATTTAACGCCATTTAACGTTAGTTTCACACCATTTAAAGTTTGATTAACGCCATTTAAAGTTAGTTTAACGCCATTTGAAGTTAGTTTAATGCCATTGAAAAGCGTTTCACGCCACGGAAGTTAGTTTAATTACTTGAAGGTTTCACGCCATTTAAAGTTAGTTTAACGCCATCTAAAATTAGTTTAATGTATGTATATTATTTATGTGCAAGTATACCATGTATGTACTTTATATATATATATATGCATTACTTCTCTAGTCAGTAGCGTGTGGCAATGCCCCTGTTTCATGTCTCCACACGCTTAGATAAATGTGCCTGGCGACATCTGGAAGCTGCTAATGTACCACTTACCACATGTCGCCTGAGAGGTCAGAGAGAGGTCAGTTGACCCATATAGGAGTGTAGGGACTACCTGCACTTGTAAGCGCACCTTGTATATTTCTGTTGAATAGAACTCTACAGAACTCTGCAGGTGTTTATGTTCGCACCTGTAGTTAGAACCAAGTACCCCTAACATCTCCATGGCGCAGTGAGTATCAAGTGATCGATTAGGTGGAAATAAGTGCGTTCGTGTAAAATCAAGACCCGTAGACCCCACTCCGTCAACTCACTCCATCACCCGTCGCTCTCCTAATCTCGTGTTGTCTCCCACAAAAATTCGTTTGAATGACCAACGAGTTTTGAGCAGTGTGCAGTGACCGCAAGTTCCTGTGAAGTGTCTTAAGTGCCCCTCATGTGTGTGTAGTGCTAAAGTGTGTGTCCTTGTTTTAAAGGATTCCTTAAGGTGGAAGGCTGATATAGGGCATTTGTGAGGAGTGGTGTGTCAGCGCGTCCGTCCCCGGCTGCCTGGAGGATAACTGATCCTCCTAACGCTCACCCCCCACCGCCTCCCACTGCCTCCCTCATCGCTCCCCCCGACCACCTTGCCTACACACATCAACCCATGCATGATCACACTGACTGCAGTCATTTCTTCATATATATTTTATATATATATATATAACTTTTGATAAAACCTGCACGGAAAATGGGAAACAATGGTACCTTAGCTTTTTACCTTATTCAAGACATCTGAGTAACCTGGATTACATGGACAGAGAGAGTATTTAAATATACAGGTGACGTAAGAAAGGAGGTCAGCCTGCAATGATGACTCTCATTGGTGCCCTAGGTATTCGACTTTGCTGGCGAGGTCGTTGATTGAGGAGGTTCGAAGTCCGACAGGCGAATGGATTCAAAATTGCGATATGGCGACAGCACCGGCAATGCCACCAGCTAACGGTAAAATGCTACTGACACCACATACGAGGCACGGGCAGTTTCCCAACGAGGTTCACGGCGCCATCAGCTCGATGAACAGGCTTTGTGTGAAATATAACAGAGTCTAGAACTGCTTTTAGTGTCCTTGTGGGCTAGCCGGTAAGCGTTCCCTAGTCCTACCCAGTAGGTCGAGGGTTCGATTCCTTGCTGGTGAGGTCGTTGATTATATGTTCAAAGTCCGCGTGTTATATGGACTAAAAATGAAGTATATATATGTACCTCGCGTTTCATACCAGCTGGATTCGGTAAAATGCTACTGACACCACATAAGAGGCACGGGCAGTTTCCCAATGAGGCTCACGGCGCCATCAGCTCGATGAACAGGCTTTGTGTGAAATATAACAGAGTCTAGAACTGCTTTTAGTGTCTCGGCCAGCTGGTAAGTTGTTCCTAGGGCCACCCAGCAGGTCAAATGAGGGTCTGATTCTTGCCAGGAGGTCGTTGATTATATGTTCAAAGTCCAAAGTAATAATGGACTGTATATATATATATATATATATATATATATATATATATATATATATATATATATATATATATATATATATATATATATAGTATACATACATATACACATATATATATATACATATACACACACATACATACACATACACATATACATATAAATTAGAGTGGAATTTAAAAACATAAGTATAATGGGGGATCAGTACAACCTGGGTTGTGCAGTAATAAGGTTGAACAAGAGGACAGAGCTTTCAGGATTATGTCTAGTTGGCATTTATGTGTATTGCAATGGTAATTACTTATTTATTTACATGATAATTTCCGATAAAACAGATTTGGTGGTACAATAAAAGCAGGTACTGTAAATATAGTAAGTGTTACAAGAAATATTAATACTTCGACAATAGATATTTTTTTAGAGATGATTTAAAGGAAGGGAACGTAGTCTCTGCTCGGATGGGTGGGGGTAAGTTGTTCCATGCCTTCACACCATGATATTTTATGGAGGTCTGGGACTGAGAGGAGTGCATGGGGGGTGGTCTTAGTAGCTCTGGGTGCCTTAAGTTGTATCTCTGATTATTACGGAACTGGAAGTAATTATTGTCAAGCAAGTGATTGATAGATTTGTAAACAAAGAGGGCACAGCAGTAAGTGTTAATATCTTCGAATTTTAAAAATTTCAATATAGCAAATTTTTCGTTTGTGTGATCTGTTTTTTTTCAAGTAGGTCATTGTCCGTACAACTCTCTTTTGTGCAGTAACCAGAGATTGTGTTTTTGAAGAGCCAGAGGCCTCCCATAATGTGTGACAGTGTATCAGGTGTTGGTAAACAAGATCATGATAGATTTATTTCATTGCTGTGAGAGTGAACCATTGAACCATTGAACCAATGAATCAGTGAACCAACGAACCTCATTGGTTCGTTGGTTCACTGAATCAACAAACCAGTAAACCAACGAACCAATGAACCAGTGAACCAATGAACCAATGAACCAACGAACCAGTGAACCAGTGAACCTCCTCAATAACCTTTTGTCTTAAACGAGATAGTAATGTTGATGTATTCATGAGATTTGTAATAAATAAATAATTGTTCTGCCACGATGACAATGCTAGAGAGAGAGAAAGAGAGAGAGAGAGAAAATGAGGGAGAGAGAGAAAATGGGAAAGAGAAAAAGGAGAGAAAAGGAGAAAAGAGAGAGAAAAGGAGAAAGAGAAAAAAGAGATAGGGAGAGAGAGAGAGATAGAAAACGATATATATATGTAGTATATATATGAGAGAGAGAGAGAGAGAGAGAGAGAGAGAGAGAGAGAGAGAGAGAGAGAGTCATAAGCTGCTACACATCCCGTACTAACTTGAGTTATATCACATCTTCATCAGTATAGCCGACGACACGCATCACCACAACACAGGTTTACGATCTCATTCATACCTCTTATACGAGTGATTATTTATATTGAAGATAAAGGAGGTTTGTTTCCTTATAGACCGTGGGACTCAATGATTTTACAGCGTATAGGATCCAACCCTTTATTATTTCCCTTATACACCGTGGGATTCAATGATCTTATAGCATATAGGATCCAACCCTTTATTATTTCCCTTATACACCGTGGGACTCAAAAGATTTTACAGCATATAGGGAACAACCCTTTATTATTTCATATATACCGTGGGACTCAAAAGATTTTACAGCATATAGGATCAAAAATTTTGTTGTTATGAGGGATAGCAGTAAATTGTGTACATACAAGAATCAAAATTAAAAATACAGTTAGTTTTACAGTTTTTAAAGGTCAGATACTATATTTCCTTACCTGTTAAAAAAAATTATTACCTCTCCATCCATCTCTACTTCCTTTCCCGCTTAACCATCGTCTCTCCATCCTACCTCCCTAACCATCCGTCTCTCCATCCTACCTCCCTAACTATCCGTCTCTCCATCCTACCTCCCTAACTATCCGTCTTTCCATCCTACTTCCCAAACCATCCGTCTCTCCACCCTACTTCCCTCACCACCCGTCTCTCCATCCTACCTCCCTAATTATCCGTCTCTCCATCCTTCTCAATATCTCAATTCTTCTCTCCCTATCTGACTTTTTTCATTTAAACAAAAGCTTCATTTCCCCCTCCCCCTCGTGCTCCTAGATTGAGCCGACCTTCCCCCTCCACAACATATACACAGAAAAAACACTATAATATTTCTCCCATAGGACCATGATGTCAGCCCTCCCCATCAAGATGACGCTGACGAATGGGGTAACAAGGGAACGGCTCTCAGCAAGACTTTGTATGTTTATTTTCTTGAAGATAACATGTAAACGTTTGTAGTCTATACGTTTGTCTTCTTGATGGTGTTATGTGAACGTTTGTCTTCTTGATAGTGTTATGTGAACGTTTGTCTTCTTGATAGTGTTATGTGAACGTTTGTCTTCTTGATAGTGTTATGTGAACGTTTGTCTTCATAATGGTACTATGTGAAAGTTTGCAGATAAAGTAGAGTCTCTCTGTAATGTACATGCCATTTTGGATAGAATTCTTGAATTTCGGTTAAAATCAGATAATTGGTCGTATTTTTATAGAACTAATTGTGATGCAGCTTCACCCTTTTGATAATCCGATGATTCATCTTTGAGACAAAATTTTAATAAACCAGTAAAATAACGTTTTTACATCTACAGTTATGAAGAAAAGAAATGTAGGACCCTTTGAGGAGACGTAGGACCCTTTGAGGAGACGTAGGAACCTTTGAGAAGACGTAGGAACCTCTGAAAAGACGTAGGAACCTCTGAAAAGACGTAGAACCCTTTGAGAAGACGTAGGACCCTTTGAGAATACGTAGGACCCTTTGAGAATACGTAGGACCCTTTGAGAAGACGTAGGAACCTTTGAGAAGACGTAGGACCCTCTGAGAAGACGTAGGACCCTTTGAGAAGACGTAGGACCCTTTGGGAAGACGTAGGAACCTTTGAAAAGACGTAGGACCCTTTGAGAAGACGTAGGGCCCTTTGAAAAGACGTAGGACCCTTTGAGAAGACGTAGGACCCTTTGAGAAGACGTAGGAACCTTTAAGAAGACGTAGGACCCTTTGAAAAGACGTAGGACTCTTTGAGAAGACGTAGGACCCTTTGAGAAGACGTAGGGCCCTTTAAGAAGACGTAGGAACCTCTGAGAAGACGTAGGACCCTTTGAAAAGACGTAGGACCCTTTGAAAAGACGTAGGACCCTTTGAGAAGACGTAGGAACCTTTGAGAAGAAACCCGAGTACAGGAAATGGCCATCATGAACTTGGTGAGCCGAGTCAGACAATCATCATGATGGGTAACAGTTGATGGTTGCCCGAGTCGTGACCAATGACTTTATGGCTCGTAAAGATGGATTTGTGTCTCTTTATTCTCTATACGTATGTGTGTGTGTGTGTGTGTGTGTGTGTGTGTGTGTGTGTGTGTGAGGAACGAAACTACACTCACCATGCAAATATACTTTCAAGCTTTCTTTTACCGCTGTTCATATTTTTCTGTTTATATTTCTCAGCGCCTTGTTTCCCTCGGGTTCTGTGAAAGCGTCCGGGTATAGATTCTTTGAGAAATATTCGAGTTACTGATGTTTTTCCTTGTCTTAATATATTACAATTTGTCTGAATATGTGAAGTGAAGTAGAGATTGTATTTAAAGTTTGGGTTAGGTTAGGTTTAGGTTAGGTTAGGTTAGGTTAGGTTAGGTTAGGTTAGGTTTAGGTTAGGTTAGGTTAGGTTAGGTTAGGTTAGGTTAGGTTAGGTTACTGTAAACAATTAAGTAAAGTCTTGTCCGTGAGCATTAAAGGACCATTTCTAGGAACAATTTGTATCATAAAAGACATTATTATTCTTTGGCTTTTATTGACTTCAGATATATGTTTATGTTTTCACGTAAGTTTTGGAACACTGTTTTTCTTTTATGATTTTTTTGTAAAGTTTGGGAAATAATTAAGATGAGAAGAAATGAAGAACGAGCATAATAATAATAATAATAATAATAATAATAATAATAATAATAATAGTAATAATAATAATGATAATAATAATAATAATAATAATAATAATAGCAAAAAGTTACAGGTGAACATAATAACTAAGATTTAACATTGAAACAAACACACAAGTATACAAAACAAATAAACACAAACACAATAAAATAAACAAAGACACACACACACACACACACACACACAGACCGAATTCCCAGGTGAAATTATATTGTGAAAAAGGCGTCGTAACTCCTGTGTGTTAAGACGGACTTCGGGATCTAATATATTCAAGATTTGAAGCGTCACGTCTCATTTTATTTCGACTCGTATATATTAGTTTTAAAACAAAGAAAAGAAAGATTAAAAAACAAAACACTCCTAGAATTATTTTAAAATGACACACAGAAGTATATGAGATGCCAACAGGAAATTAACCACTTTGTATATTTTGCAAAGAGGAGAATTATATATTATTAATTTGTGTATCCGGCTAAGTACTGTGTATATTACACCACTTGATATATCCGGCCAATAGCGTATATTACACCACATGGTATATCCGGCCAATACTTGTATAAGCCAGATATAAGAGAATATATTATATATTCATAGCAGCGAGAATCCAAACTTCAAAACGAATTACGATTTCTATTTGCCAGTGTTGTGTAGCAGATGTCCTACAGCAATGAGGGAATAACAATATAACTGGTGCGTCTCCTGGTGGCGTGAAGCTTACAGACAGACAGACTGGCAGACAGACAGATAGACAGAGAGTCAGACAGATAAAGAGAAAACAATTTTTTCTAATATTCTTCACAAAGGCGTCTATCAAATATCATCCAAAAAACAACATCAAATTTCCCTCTTGAAAAATCGACGGCAGTTCTTACGTCTCGCTAATTGTGTATATTGACAAATGGTGTCTGTGTGTTGGGGGAAAAATGAAGCCAATCAATGGGGCGTCCTCACAGGTCTGGTGCCACCGCTCCCGTCCACTTAATTGCAACTGTTGTAGAGGTTTTTTTTCGTATGTGTGTGTGTGTGTGTGTGTGTGTCAATGAGTTACACAGTCAGCGAGCAACGTTAATTGTTACAGTAAGGTGACCAGTATTGTCATTATCAACCAGCCGATGGACCTAAATGACCAATTCAAATGACGTTTGTCCTTGTTCACAATATAGTGTTGGGATGTAACCTTCCTTTTTCTTTTCTTTTACAATAATGATAAACGAACAATTGAACATAGATTTATATCAGCATCCAGAGGCGTTGTAATCTGGCCTGTTTGTTAAGTGATTACCATAGGTGGGTTCCCAGTCTCTCTCTGCTCACTCCCTCTAAATCATCCGCCTCAACTTTCCATTTACAGAATACCCGAGGCTAGTGTCTTGTTCTGTTCACACTACCTCAGATATTTATTACTGTGGACGAGGCGCCGTGTGGGGAAAAAAAAAAAAGAATATGAGGAAAGTTTGGCCACGAGAATAATAAATATGGTGGTGTTGTGTATTAGTGTGAAATATGTCACCCGTTATAATATGTGAGAATATTTGAGAGAGATGTAGGGAATGATGTATTTAACCAGGAACAACAACAACAACAACAACAACAACAACAACAACAACAACAAAAACAACAACAACAACGATGATGATGATGATGATAATAAAAGATGGTGATGAGGATAATGATGGTATAACAAGATGGTGATGAGGATAATGATGGTATAAGATATGTCCAAGAACAGCATTACATGACATATCCAGAGACAAATATCTGAGAAAATCCCAAAATCCCTCCACACACACACACACACACACACACACACACAGTGAAACAGTTTTAATTCGTTGTCGTAAAATTTTAAGGTGTGTGTGTGTGTGTGAGTGAAGCGAGATAACACAACTTCATGTGTTGAGGGAGATACATAACACGGTGGCAGAGACACATAACACGGTGGTAGAGACAGATAACACGGTGGTAGAGACAGATAACACGGTGGTAGAGACACATAACACGGAGGTAGAGACACATAACACTGTGGTAGAGACACATAACACGGAGGTAGAGACACGTAACACGGTGGGAGACACATAACACAGTGGTATAGACACATAACACGGTGTTGGAGACACATAACACGGTGGTAGAGACACATAACACGGTGTTGGAGACACATAACACGGTGGTAGAGACACATAACACGGTGGTAGAGACACATAACACGGTGGTAGAGACACATAACACGGTGGTAGAAATATAACACGGTGGTAGACATATAACACGGTGGTAGAGAAATATAACACGGTGGTACACATAACACGGTGGTAGATAAATATAACACGGTGGTAGAGAAATATAACACGGTGGTAGAGACAATAACACGCTTGCGGTAGAGAAATATTATAACACGGTGGGTAAGATACACAACACGGCAGCAGATAAACATATAACACGGTGGCAGAGGAAATATAACACGGTGGGTAGACACATAACACGGTGGTAGAGAAATATAACACGGTAGACACATAAATACGGTGGTAGAGACACATAACACGGGTGTTGGAGACATATAACACGGTGTAGAGACACATAACACGGTGGTAGAGAAATATAACACGGTGGTAGACACATAACACGGTGGTAGAGACACATAACACGGTGGTAGACACATAACACGGTAGAGAGACACATAACACGGTGGTAGAGAAAACATAATACGGAGGTAGAGACACGTAACACGGTGGGGAGGCTACATAACACAGTGGTATAGGACACACAACACGGTGGTAGAGACACAACACGGTGGTAGAGAGGAACATAACACGGTGGTAGTGTCACATAACACGGTGGTGAGATACATAACACGGTGGTAGAGACACATAACACGGTGGTAGAGACACATAACACGGTGGTAGAGACACATAACACGGTGGTCAAGACACATAACACGCTGTTACAGTTGGATAGCACGGGATACAGTATTTACAGCATGCGAGTTGTAAATTTTAGAATATTGTTACAAACTGGGCTACAGGACTACAGCTACAGGTCTAAGTAGTGCTGTATATATTTTCACTGTATTCTAACTATATGAAAAGTGAAGAAAATAGATGCCAATAATTCAAAATTTATATCAACAAAGAATACTTTTATTTACCTATTTTGGACACCGATGGACGTCGCATCTGAAAATAAAGGAAACATAAGTTAGGTTTTTCACTTTTTCACTCATGCGTTTCAGAAAATTTAAAAGTTTTGTACCAGTAGAGGTGTATATTCCAGGTGTCTTCGTCCTTCATACCTGAAATAAGACAAAAACTTCTATATAGTTTTTGAAATCTGATGTATCAAATATTGGAAAAAATAAAAATAAAAAATCCCCCAAAACATTGCCAGGTGAAGAGTGTCTTAATATGGAGCCAATGACAATATAAGGAGGGTGTAAGGACTATGTTAACAAAAACAGAAACACAAACTGACTTCGAGGAAACATATCAATTATCGTTGGTTTTTTCCCCGTTTTGGCTGTAAGAAAATTATTGATAATTAATTCTATAATTTGTATTTGAGTGTTTATTGAGGTAAAGATCAAAAGTATGGTGTGACTGAGGTAAGATGGTCGGGGTGACTGAGGTAAGATGGTGGGGGTGACTGAGGTAAGATGGTTAGTGACTAAGATGGTCGGTGGTGACTGAGTGAGATGGTGTGACTGAGGTAAGATGGTCGGGGTGACTGAGGTATGAGGTAAGATGGTCGGTGGTGACTGAGGCAAGATGGTCGGTGGTGACTGGAGGTAAGATGGTCGGTGGTGACTGAGGTAAGATGGTCGGTGGTGACTGAGGTAAGATGGTCGGGGTGACTGAGGTAAGATGGTCCGGGGTGACTGAGGTAAAATGGTTGGGGGTGACTGAGGTAAGATAGTCGGTGGTGACTGAGGTAAGATGGTCGGGGTGACTGAGGTAAGGTGGTCGGGGTGACGGAGGTAAGATGGTTGGTAGTGACTGAGGTAAGATGGTCAGTGGTGACTGAGGTAAGGTGGTTGTGGTGACTGAGGTAAAATGGTTGGGGTGACTGAGGTAAAATGGTCGGGGTGACTGAGGTAAGATGGTCGGGGGTGACTGAGGTAAAATGGTCGGTGGTGACTGAGGTAAGATGGTCGGGGGTGACTGAGGTAAGATGGTCGGGGGTGACTGAGGTAAAATGGTCGGTGGTGACTGAGGTAAAATGGTGTGGTGGTGACTGAGGTAAAATGGTCGGGGGTGACTGAGGTAAAATGGTCGGTGGTGACTGATGTAAAATGGTCGGTGGTGACTGAGGTAAGATGGTCGGTGGTGACTGAGGTAAGATGGTCGGCAACAATTGGTCACATGAGATGACCTTATTCAATTGTAAACCCTGGTGGTGGACGGTCAGTAACTGTGATGCCTCGTTGATGACCCATGACCTTAACCAATGTCTGATGTTGCCTCCCCAAAATCTTCATTCGTTCTAAAAACAACACAGCCAAGCGTAATCATTTCATAATGGCTGGAGGAAAACTTAGGATGGAGGAGAGAGAAATTCATTCTTCTAGGTGACCTTTGACCTTGATGCCTGTTCAGTATTCCCCAAGAAATCACACAGGTTATTCTTGGCTTAAACTGACCAGCTGCGAAAATTTGGTAAACATTGGGCTATGAATTTCTCCTGTGAAACTTTAGAGGTAATGATTCCCTGTGGGGGCTGACAAATCACTGACCTCTGGTACTGACCTTTTACCTTTTCACTTTCCTCAAGACACCTGACCCTCCCGGGACCTTGACGAGGCCGGTAAAGGAAACATTGTGTTGTCTTGATCGAAACTTGTAACACAAATATGATGATCGTGATATTTGGTGCCCTAGTGTTATGTTATGTTATGTTATGTTTAGAATCTGATTAAGTTCGGTTAGGTCAGCTTTGTTTAGAATAGATTAAGTTAGGTTAGGTTACGATAAGTCAAGTCAGTTCACGTCAGGTCAAGATAAGGTTAGGATTGGTTAGGAGAGGATAAATTAGGTTAGGTGAGTTCAGGCTATAGGTTAGGATATATGTACTGCAAGTTGAGCCTTTGACTATATACTCCAGTTAGACTGAGGTTAGTATGAAGTAATAATAATAATAATAATAACAATAACAACAATAATAATAAAAGAGAGAGAGAGAGAGAGAGAGAGAGAGAGAGAGAGAGAGAGAGAGAGAGAGAGAGAAGACTAGTTACACAGAATCTTTCTAGGAAGAGTCTGGCTGTAGCAAACCCCTTCCCCCTCCAAGAAAGAAAAAAAAACAAACACGAACTCCACCACGTGATTTATACAATAGGCAACAACAGCACTGAGATCGACCTGGTAACTGGTAAGAGAAGTCAGCAGTGGTGAATGAGTACCAACGGGAGAATACCGACCAACACACGACACGTCAGTCTAAGCCAATGTTGTCTGCTCGTAATTGGAGAGATAGAGATGACGATAAGGAAGGGAAGTACGTTGGGAGAACTAGAGAGACAAGAGGGGGAGAAATAGAAGGAGAACGATGGGAGAAGTAGAGAGACAAGAGGGAGAGAAATAGAAGGAGAACGATGGGAGAACTAGAGAGACAAGAGGGAGAGAAATAGAAGGAGAACGATGGGAGAACTAGAGAGACAAGAGGGAGAGAAATAGATGGAGAATGATGGGAGAAGTAGAGAGATAAGAGGGAGAGAAATAGAAGGAGAACGATGGGAGAACTAGAGAGACAAGAGGGAGAGAAATAGAAGGAGAACGATGGGAGAAGTAGAGAGACAAGAGGGAGAGAAATAGAAGGAGAACGATGGGAGAACTAGAGAGACAAGAGGGAGAGAAATAGAAGGAGAACGATGGGAGAAGTAGAGAGACAAGAGGGAGAGAAATAGAAGGAGAATGAATATTTTAAGTGGTTTTGTATCTACAAAGGTGGGGACAAGGAAATATCTGAGAAAACACAAGGTTAAAGAGAAAAGAAAAATGGCGTTGTGAATAAAAAATGGTTCTGCTACAGCACGAGAGAAAATAAGAAGCGGAAGAAATGAGAAGAAATGGACGGGAGGGGCAAGGGGGGGAGAGTGACTGAGACAAGGAGAAACAAGGAGATAGATAAAACAATAAAGAGAACAAATAAGAAAAACAAGAAATAAAATGAAAAGAACTGTATGAAAATATTGGGAGGATGAAATGTGGCAAGAGCAAAAAATAAAAGGCAGGAAAGACTGAACCAAATGTTAAAATTTAAAAAAATAAATAAAGAAAAGACGGTGGAGCGGCCAGTATGACGACTATATTTTCAAGACCTGTTGAATCCACATGGGTAAGAGAGATGCTGTAGAACATTATATACCAGACGTAGTGAGAAGACAGTAAGAGGTAAGGAGCATAACAACAGAACAAGTGGGAAGAGCACTTTATACGATGAAGGGCAAGAAACTAGCTGGAGGTGATGAACTGATTGTAGAGATGGTGTGAATAGCTGAGTAAACACCAGCAGGATGTTGAAAGAGGTGTGGTACTGTTGAAAGAGGTGTGGTGGTGTTGAAAGAGGTGTGGTGGTGCTGGAGGTGTGTGGTGGTGCTGGAGGTGTGTGGTGGTGCTGGAGGTGTGTGGTGCAGGAGGATGTGTGTGGTGTTGGGGTAGTGTGTGGTGTGTGTGTGGTGCAGGAGGTGTGTGGTGCGGTGTGGTGTGTGTGTGTGGTGTGTGTGTGTAGGTGTGTGGTGGAGGTGTGTGGTGCAAGAGGTGTGGTGCAGGAGGTGTGTGGTGCAGGTGTGTGGTGTAGGAGGTGTGTGGTGCAGAGGTGTGTGGTGCAGGAGTGTGGTGCAGGAGGTGTGTGGTGTGAGGTGTATGGTGGGAGGTGTGTGGTGCAGGAGGTGTGTGGTGTGGAGGTGTGTGTGTGCAGGAGGTGTGGTGGAGATCTGTGGTGCAGGAGGTGTGTGCAGGAGGTGTGTGGTGCAGGAGGTGTGTGGTGCAAGAGGTGTGGTGGTGCTGGAGGTGTGTGGTGCAGGAGGTGTGTGGTGCTGTGTGTGGTGCAGGTGTGTGGTGCATGGGTGTGTGGTGCAGGAGGTGTGTGTGTGTGTGTGGTGTGGTGAGGGTGTGTGGTGCAGGAGGTGTGTGGTGCAAGGAGGTGTGGTGTAAAGGTGTGTGGTGTGTGGTATAGAAATGTGTGCAGGAGGTGTGTGGTGCAGGAGTGTGTGGTGCAGGAGGTGTGTGGTGGTGTGTGGTGCAGGAGGTGTGTGGTGCAGGAGGTGTGTGGTGCAGGAGGTGTGTGGTGTGGAGGTGTGTGGTGCAGGAGGCGTGTGTGGAGGTGTGTGTGTGTGAGTGTGTGTGGTGTGTGGTGGGTGCAGGAGGTGTGGTGCAGGAGGTGTGTGGTGTAAGAGGTGTGTGGGCAGGAGGTGTGTGGTGAAGGAGGTGTGTGGTGTAAGAGGTGTGTGGTGTAAGAGGTGTGTGGTGTAAGAGGTGTGTGGTGTAGGAGGTGTGTGGTATAGGAGGTGTGTGGTGCAGGAGGTGTGTGGTGTGTGGTGTGAGGTGTGTGGTGCAGGAGGTGTGTGGTGCAGGAGGTGTGTGGTGCAGGAGGTGTGTGGTGCAGGAGGTGTGTGGTGCAGGAGGTGTGTGGTATAAGAGGCGTGTGGTGTAAGAGGTGTGTGGTGTAAGAGGTGTGTAGTGCAGGAGGTGTGTGGTGCAGGAGGTGTGTGGTGTAGAAGAAACTTTTATGTGTATCTCATGCCGGGGAAGACACTGGCAGATGGCGGGAATGATCACTGGAAAAGAGGAAGACTCACAGCCACCAGGATTATATGTCTCTGTTACCCAACTTACTCAGACGCTGAAGTGGTTTACAACAGATCTCAGAGTCATGAATTAGATGTTGGGGAAGACTAAATTGAAATGAAGCAATATAAATTTAGAAGGGGAAGGAAAGGGGAAGTGAAGATAAGAGATCTGGTATAGATGTTACAGTTAGTGGATTGTAGTATTATTATTACTAAAAGACGATAATTCAGAATTAATCCCACAAAGCTGATACCTGTGTGGTGATATTACTACCAGATCTTTGAGAATATTCCCTGTTGTTTGTAATTAGGACAAGGTTTAGTTTATGTTTGAGCGGTGGACAATTGGTAAGTCTTGGTAGCAACAGCTTTTAAAATAATGTTATCAATATTTATGTTAACTTATCTAAGATCCTAAAGAAAAAGATCACCAATGAAGAATTAAAAAAAAAATTATATTGATACCAAGTTTAAATTTTTCACTGCACAGAAATGTTAAAATAATGTTATAAAACACGGAGAAAATATCTCAAAGATATTATATAAAAATTAAAGTAATCATATAAATTGCCCAGTCTTCTTAACACTTATCATATGGTTAATAATGAAAAAGAATTCTCATAAGTCCAGAAATAACTTCTAACGAGACATACAACACACATTAATATTTGTCTTTGACTTTTTATTAATCTACCATCATTAATCTTTCGTCTATTACTTTCTAAATGCTGTCAAATATTCATGAGAATTACATTAACTTCGGTTCATGGGATAAAGTATTACCTCAAGAGTTACAGTATACAGTAATCTATGACTTGAGAACTATTTCATAGGATTTATTAAATATTCTACTTGTTTACACAATACTTCAGATTAGTTTACATTTCAAAACAGCGTCAATATTATAAAGATTCTTAATATCTTTAATAATAAATGCTGACTTCAATATTACTGTACAATGTACATCCCATTCTCTCTCCATTTTGTAGTTAGAAAGGGATAACTCAAATATATATTTTTGGTGGGAAATAGCCCACCCGGGCACAGGTCATCGAACCACAACGGGGCCTGGGGGGCGAAAAAATAAGAGTAGAAAGAAAAAAATAGAAGAGAAAAAGAATATGTTAATCTACACCACAAAGATGCTAGAAAACCAGCGTTTTGAAGTGAGACAGATTGTAAGAGGATGGAAACACAGAAGAAGGCAGAGCATTCCACAGTTTGGCTGTGTGAGGAAAGAAGGATATACTATAACGGGTTATTCTAGTGTGACCGACATCCACACAGAAACGGTGGGCACCGTGGACAAGACAAGTGTTACGAGCCCACGGCCTTGCCGGCGGGACACAGAATACCAAATCCACCGAACATTGCCCGTTAAAGTACCTGTAAAAGAGAGAGAGTGAAGCAACAATGAGGCGAAGAGAAATGGAAGAGAGCACAAAGATAAACACCTTTATACTTTAACAAAACAAAAACAGCTTTCATATTAAATTAATTAAACTTAAATCAGTAACATTACAGGACCTGGAAGAGACACACGATACGGCACTGAGAGAACCGAACCCTGGCGTCAAGAGGTGTGGAAAGTGATGAAGGAGAGATGATGATTGAGGCAATGTAGAAGTGCGGAAACTTCTGAAGAGTGTGAAGTGGAGTGTCTTATCGAACAGGGAAGTGCCTTAAGCTCTCACCTGTTTATAAGAGTAAAGGTAATAATCAACAGGTGGGTGAAGGACCAGGAAGGGATGAAGAAAATGAAATCTCATACGCTGTTGGCCGTGAAGGAGAGTAAGGAAATGGTATAGAGAACAACACAAGTGGAGTAAGTAACAGGTCTTGTAAAAAAAAACTACACAGGGATTAAGAATGAAATTAGCGGAGATAGTAGGGCTAGGCTGGAAGGGGGGGGTGAGAATGATTCGTATTTGGATATAAATAAGAAAGGTACTAACGGTAAGAGAGGTAATAATAGCTCTATTTACCTGGGAGAGACAATGGGCAACGATGGTGATGGCAATATGACAGAGCAGAGAAAGATAAAAGAAGGAATAAAAACATGGAGACAATAAGAGGGAATTATGGAGGATAAAGGTGTACCCGGTAATACAGAAGAACGATAAGTGGGGCGAGGGGGAGAGGACTGGAGGCAAGAAAAGTCTGGAGGAAACAGGTGGAAGGCAGAAGGAGGAAAAACACTTGATAAGATAGGAGGAGGACCGTGTAGGATGAATGACAAGAGCGGAGGAACACCCAGATGAAGGAGGACTGTGAGCAGTGTGTCACAGAACTAACGGGGAAGAATCCGAGAGGAAGAGAGGGTATTGTATATATATATATATATATATATATATATATATATATATATATATATATATATATATATATATATATATATATATATATATATATATATATATATATATAACCTGAAAAAGCAGTGGGTTACGATAGTGTTAGAAAGCCTCCACCAACTTGTGTTAAGTTGTTTACGTTGTAAGTCTGCCTCACAGCCTCCGTCAGCAGCGGAAAAAACACCGCCATTTTCCCACCCTCCAGCAGGAAGGAGTCATAAGAATTATAACTCAGCTTTTGGGCCAAATCTCCCTGTAAAGTGTGTTATGTACAGTATGGCTCCCAGGCCTTAACTAATGGAAGGTTCAGGGGTCGAGATCCTAACTCAAAAAATCGTGTTAAAGATAGTGTTGTTAACTAGTGACAACAGAACACGTGTAGCGACAGTTATTTCACCAAGGTGCTCTTACGATCGTGTCTTTAATTAAACTAATTTAGCATATTTTCGTTGTTAGATATATATATATATATATATATATATATATATATATATATATATATATATATATATATATATATATATATATATATATATATATCCAGTCTCTCTCCTCTATTCCATCTTTTATCGCTTATTCTCTCTCCCTCTCTCAGTTCTCCTCTACTTATCTCCCTCCAGGAACTAAACTCTGGGTATTCTATAAAAAATATGAAACAAAATGAAATTTTTCTCCCCCTAAAACTCCAGTTGGCAACTTATACTTGAGGCCAAGTTAGCCTCAACTCTCGCACTCGCCGATACAGTTTGAAGTGTGTCCTTCACCCCGCCGAGTTCACTAACACCCAAGTTTCTCAGAAGCAGGTTGCCAGATCCTCGCACCCTTATGAGTTTCCCCTAACAGACTGGTGACGTCACGTGATGCAATTAGCTTATTTACACAAAGATGATTGATGGTGAGGGCTGGCAGGGTTGACCAGAGACGTGAAGGAGAATCTCACGTGTTCACTCAACCTACAAGATGGTTATTAAAAGATATTTCCTTGAAAATTTTCCCCCAACTGGAGATGTGAGAACGCACCCGCCTGCTTCACTAAACCCAAAGAAAGCAAAGGAATTCTCCCAGGTCCCAACATCAAATTTCTTCTATTATGAGGAGGAGGAAAAGGATTGGCTGGTAAAGTCCGGGCTGACGATACGAGCATGAGAAACAATATTCTCCACACACACACACACACACACCACACACACACCCCACACCACACACACACACACACACACCCACACCCACCCCACACACCCACACACACACACATACTATTATCTTACAATCACTGGTTGCCTGGGCCATCCTAAGTACTGTATAGTGTCACAAAACTGTTATAACACCACATGTACAGATACAGTTGCCTCCACAAGAACGTGTTTATGATGTGTAGCCACGACCAAGTGAATTAGGACTGAACTATAGGGAACTAGCCAACAGGGTAATCCACAGTTTCACGCCCATGACTACAGCGCTGCGATGCTACATCTCGTACCTGTGTCCTCACACACTCCTAAGCTGTGTAACGTTCATGTGGAGGCAACTGTACCATACCCTAAATAATAATAAAAAAAATAAAAAAATAAATAAAACATAAATAAAAAATAAATAAACAATAATAATAATAATAATAATAATAATAATCATAATAATAATAATAATAATAATAATAATAATAATAATAATAATAATAATAATAATAATAATAATAATAATCATAATATGGAACTGTGGGGGTATACCAACGTACTCAAGGGCGTTAAGTCATCATACTCTACAAACCTAATCTAACCTAACCTAACCTAACCTAACCAAACCAAACCAAACCAAACCAAACCAAACTCAACTTAACCTATTACCAACAGATGTCACCATAATCAATACTGAGCAGAAGAGAATGTTTGGCAATATATACAGACCAGTACAGGTATGCCGTTTATAAACTAGATACGAACCAATGGCGCGAAAAATCATTAATAAGAAATGAAATAAATAATTACCTCACTGTTTTATATTTTCGTTTGAGTGAATAAAAAAACAACAATTAATATACTTTCAAACATAAAGGTCTTTGTTGAGTAATGAGCTGTGACCCTAACGTTGTATAAACACCTGTACATTGAGTTAAAAACTTGTGAATAATACATAGTTATTCACACCTGGTAATGTATCTGTATCCTATGTATGATGTGTCTCTGGCTATACAAGGTACAGCATATTTGATGTGTTTATTGCATGTATATTTTGATTTGATGCTTTTGTTAATATTTAAGTAAATAATTTATATTATTCCAGAGAAGTGTTCATCGGCGTTCACTGACCTCACTAGAGGAAAGGTCACGACAAGTTTAGCTCCCGGGGATTAATTGTCAGTAATGGCTAGTGCTACTTGTGAACAGGGCTGTGCCCTTTAGAGGGCCGAGTTAGAGAGGGCCAAGGAAGAAATCTTGAAATTAAAGGAAGTGATAGCGAGGATGAATAAAGAAACGAGACAAGGAAAGCCCGTGTCTGACGAAAACTCAGGCGAATGGAAGGTTGTGAGGAGAGGGACGACCAAACTGGTGGTGAAAAAACACACCAAGGATATGACAACAACAGCTAAGTGTACCAACTCTTTCAGTTCTTCGAAAGACGAATTGGACGTTAGCATAGTCAGGGACAGGGCTGACAAGGAAGGTACGAAAACCTTAATTGTTGGCGATTCCCAGGTACGGTACCTGGACAGAGCTTTTTGTGGTAAAAATAAAAATAGGATGAGGGTGTGTTGGCAATGAATGATTGTCAAGGGCAATTGATGTCAACGGCCGTCTTGACAGATATTGCAAGTCCCATTCATTGACAACTGGGACAACTTTTACGGCAGAAGGGACTTTTATGCTAGGGATGGAGTGCATCTGTCTAGGCATGGGGTGGTAACCCTGGCTGGATCTCTCAAGAGGGCAGTTCAAAAGATGTCGATGTCTTTAAACTGCTAGGGGAACATATGAGCACGAGGCTGGAGGAGACTGCAGTGGGAGCGGGTAAACAAAGTGAAAGGTTACAGGGAAATAGTGCTAGGAATGATAACAAAACTAAATTAGGCAGGGAGTTAAAACCTAAACGCAACAAAGAGAGGACTCAGAACACGACTAACTTAAATGTCTACTATGCAAACAGTAGAAGTATGAGAAACAAAATGGATGATATTAGGGCCTTGGTATGTACCAAAAAAATCGATAAAATAGCATTAACCGAAACATGGATAAACCTAGACTCACGTGAGTTACCTGTCGAATACCAAATTGCAGGTTACAAATTATTCCATACCGATAGGCCAGATTAGGAAAGGAGGCGGAGTAGCAATCTATGTCAGGGATAATCTGAAGTGTGAAATAAATAAGGAAATAAAAAATGAGCGGAATACAGAAACAAATTGTATAGAAGTATAGAGTAATGTATAGACTCCTAATCTTGTTAGAGTTAATGAGCGACTTATTTGGGATGAAATGCGCAGGGATTCCATACATAGCAAAGTCTGTATAGTAGGCGACTTTAACTTTAGCCAATTAGATTGGGTTGACCTTATGGGTAACTCAGAATAAGAGGATTTTCTTGAAACAATCCAAGACTGTTTCCTAAGCCAACATATAATCGAACACACTCGGGGTAATAATATACTCGATTTAGTTCTGTCAAACAGAGAAAACCTCATTAGTAATGTCGAGGTAGGGAAAAAACTTGCTAAGTGATCACAAAGAAATAAGATTCCAGTTAGAATTTCAAGACAGCTGCAAGGAAAATTCCACTAAAGTCCTAGATTTCAGAAGGGCAAACTTTGATGGTTTGAAGAGGCAGCCGAGAGGAGTACACCCTTGGGGGGGGGGAATTACATGACCTCACATGAGGTGACCTCACACAATGTAACGACAGAAGGCGACTTCAACCTTATCTGGAGACTTGACGGTTGAGGATGACCTGATAACTAGATCTGAGGTTGACGAGTTCCACAACAATTTAAATAAGGAGTTACTTAATGCACCAAGGCAGAACATACCATACAGAAAATGCAGATCAAACAACAATGACCCTAAATGGATAAATAATTATTTAAAGAATATAATTAGACAAAGGAGGGCTATAGGTAGGAGAATAAAACGTGGTGAAGTTTATCTCCGAGATTATTATAAGGTATTGGCCGGTAGGGTTAAGACCGAGATAAGAAAAGCCAAGAGGAATAATGAACTGAAGGTAGCAAGGGAGGCGAAGTCAAACCCAAATGGATTCTATCAAATGTATCAAACTAAAACACGAGAAAAGATTGGACCAATACAGTCGCGCTAATTGATAACGACAGAGAAATGAACAATAATCTGAATAAATATTTTTCAACAGTTTTCACCACCGAAAATTTAAACATGATACCCGAGCCACCGACTTTAAATGGAGATAGTGAAGAAATAAATTAAGTGAGATAGTAGTGACTAGTAACGATGTTAGTAAGAAAATACACAAACTAAAGCCTAATAAGTCACCGGGCCCCAATGAGATATTTGCCAGAGTATTAAAGGAATATAAGGAAGAGCTTAGTATGCCCTTAGCAAAGTTGTTTAACATGTCCTTAAAAACGGGTGTAGTACCAGAATCCTGGAGGATAGCGAATGTAATACCGATTTTCAAGAAGGGAGATAGATCATTCACTATCCTCTAACTACCGTCCAATCAGTCTAACATCAATTGTAGGCAAATTACTGGAAGCAATCATTTCAAACTCTATTCGAAATCACCTGGAGAAGCACAGGCGCTGACTACTCGGGCTACACCAACGCTCTCTCCACCCTGGAAATGCCATCCCTCAGTGACCTCCACCACCAAGCACTGGAAATGTTTGGCAGCCAACTATTGCACCACCCTCGTCATCGCCACCTCCTGCCACCAGCAGCCCCCCAACCACCACGCGCAGTCCGCCAATACAACAAAATTCAGCCCATAAGAGCCCACACCAATAGATATAAGAATAGAACCATCCCATCTATTGTTAAAATAATAAACAACTCCTGATTTATGTACTGTACAGCCCTGTAAATGTATTGAACGCATATCATTATGTCTAAATCACATGTAAGTTTGTATATTTTCAGCCACCGGCTGCAACTCTATTTATAAACCGTTTATTATTATTATTATTATTATTATTTAGTTGATCAATGATTCCCAACATGGCTTCACAAGCGGGCGTTCGTGTCTAACTAATCTATTAACATTCTTTTCATCTGTTTTCGAATCAGTGGACGAGGGGCACAATTATGATGTGGTATATCTCTACTTTAGCAAAGCCTTCGACAGAGTTCCCACGAAAGACTAATAAGAAAAGTGGAGGCTCATGGCATTAAAGTAGATATTCTAAAATGGATTAGGGCGTGGTTACAGGACAGGAAACAGCAAAAGAGCATTAACTGCACTATCCAATTGGAGCAACGTCACTAGTGAATTTCCCTAAGGCTCAGTACTTGAACCATTATTATTTATTATATACATAAGCGACATAGATATCGGCGTAGAAAGAAACTAAAGTAAATTTGCTGATGACACTAAAATAGGGCGTGTAATTAAATCTGACGAGGACTCCGCAAAACTACAGGAAGATCTAAAAAAAAAATTCGAAAGGTCTGAAAAATGGCAGATGAAATTCAATGTGGACAAATGTAAAGTACTCAGTATAGGAGATGTAAATAGGGATACCAGATACCAGATGAACAACGATGTTATTGAGAAATCCGACTGCGAGAAAGATTTAGGAGTAATGATAAGTAGGAATCTTAAGCCAAGTAAACAATGTGTTTTGCTCGAAATAAGGCTAATAAAGTACTTGGGTTCATACAAAGGAGTGTTAGTTACAAGACTAGCGAGGTCATCCTAAAACTGTATCTTGCGCTTGTGAGACCTCACTTGGATTACGTAGTTCAATTCTGGTCACCGTATTACCGAATGAATATAGGATCCTTGGAAAGAATTCAGCGGAATATGACAATACTAATCCCGGGCATTAGGAACCTTGAGTACAGAGACAGGATAAAGCATTTTAATTTGCACTCCCTCGAGAGATGTAGAGTGAAGGGCGATATGATCGAGGTGTATAAATGGAAGTCAGGGCTGAAGAAAGGGAACATTACAAAGGTACTCAAACTATCCAACCAGGAGCGAACTCTTAACAATGGTTATAAATAAGAAAAATTTAGATTTAGGCGCGAAATAGGTAAACATTGCTTTGGAAATAGAGTAGTGGATGAGTGGAACAAGTTACCAAATATCATCATTAACTCGAATACGCTGGATGGCTTCAAACATAGGTTGGACGGATATATGAACAATAGGGGTTGGGTGTAAATGGGACTGCCCAGTATGGACCAATAGGCCCGCTGCAGTTTCCTCCATTCTTATGTTCTTATATTACATAACTTTTGTAACATTCACAGACATTCCATAAATTCTGTAATACTCACTGTAATCATCACACACACAGAATCCTAATTATACCTACACTCTCACCATGACAAAATAAAATATATATATATTTGCCCACATTACTCACACAGACTCAACACAGGAAAACATACGAGTTAAAACATGTGTGTATTTGAACAAGTTCCATTTAACAGGTTTGTTTATATATGCGTGTGTGTGTGTTTGTTTGTGTGTATGTGTGTGTTTGTGTTTGTGTACGTGTGTGTGTGTGTGTGTGTGTGTCATCCTCGTGTCTAAGGGTTGGCGACCACAGCCTTCCTCTCTAAAATGGGACTTACAAGCCAACATGGGGTCCTACTCGCCAATATGCGTCTCTACTAGCCAACGTGGGTTATAGTAACCAACATATGGTTTTACTAGCTAATATGGGGTCTTATTACCCAACATGGGGTACTACTAACTAACATGGGGTTCTACTAGCCAACATGGCGTCCTACTAGCCAACAAGGGGGTTCCTAGTTGCCAACATCCAGTCCTACAAGCCAACATAGTGCCCTACTAACCAACATGGGGGTCCTAGTATCCAACAGGCAGTCCTACAAGCCAACACGGGGTCCTACAAGCAAACATGGGGGTCCTAGTAGCCAACATGCAGTCCTACAAGCCAACATGGCGTCCTACAAGTAAACATGGGGGTCCTAGTATCCAACATGCAGTCCTACAAGCCAACATGGCGCCCTACAAGCAAACATGTAGGTCTTACTAGCCAACATGGGCTACATATCCTACCACTATGTTTTCCTCTCGTGAAAATTGTCTCCTCTGGTCACCACGACTGACTACACAAGCCAGTATTTCCAGACGTGAGGATATTGGCCTTAAATCATCTATACTGTAGTTACCAGGGGAGGGAGAATCACAGTCAACGTGGTGTCGCTATTCAGAATTGGTTTAAGGAGATGTATTATTGTATTTGTTAACGGTGTTTTCTCAGGCAATAAAATGTGTGTGTTTGTTGAGTTAGATATAGTGTGTGTGTGTGTGTGTGTGTGTGTGTGTGTGTGTGTGTGTGTGCGTGTGTGTGTGTGTGTGTGTGTGTGTAGGTGCTGGTTGGTTCGCTTTTACATATTAAGTTTTATCGGATTCTTTTATTTACTTTATAATTCGTTTTATTCTTTCTATCTCTGTTTGGGTCTTGTTACTCTCTCTCTCTCTCTCTCTCTCTCTCTCTGATCATCATGATAACTACAACTGCTCGTTCATTAACCCTTGTTCATACCTGTTCGTGTACATAACAGAAGGTAATGTACTGTATTGTTTCATATTAACGAAAAATGAAATATTATTAACATCAATAATTATTAAGAGACATTTCATTCATTATAAACTGAGATCTCTTATAACTAAATATAAATAAACTCTGGAGGGGTGAGAAGTGAAAAACAAATCAAGGAAAACTTCATTATTTTCTATGACGACACAAAACAATTAGACCATGTCGGGCCACGCACTCCAGACCGTCGCCCTGTCCATGTTTGGTGAGGATCCTTTACCAAATTTAATTGCCTGAAACAACATGGTCTCCTAAAACGGGGAGTGATTTGTCAAACTAAGTCATAATCAGAGGAACTGGGCGATACATTCTAAATTTCTAAAAAAGGACGATCTTGTTATGTGAATGTCGGACCAAAGACAACACCAGATGTGATAATAACCAGTTTATATATTGGAGTAGATCTTTTATTTTCTGTCTCGTGTGTCACATCAGAAATAGCCTAATACGATTATATCTGTGGGGGGAAGGAATAGCAAGCCGCCATGTAAACATTCCCGAGAAGACGATGACTGATTGCAAAAGTTATTACATTTTTTTTTCTCTCGGAAAGTTTGTACGAGGCAATTTCAAGCAAATCCAATCAAGCTCGGTGATCCAGAGATTAACTTGGCAATAGATGAATCTTCCTTCTCTCATAACCAAGGTTATCATTGGGGACGAGCAACACAAGCCCCTGTATGAGTCTTCTGTATCGTCGACAGAAACAAGGAAACAGTCCAGGCAAGATATGCGGCCATTGTTCGTCCTACACACACAGTGGTTCAGTTGTTATCCATCATTTACAGTGATGAGTGGAGGACATGCTGTGACCATACTGTAATCTTCAAGGCCTGGGTTACACACACACACACACACACACACACAAACGACTGTTAAATATTCACCTAACTTTGTGAATCTGCCTAATGGTATCCACACTCAAACAACTAACTCACAGGAAACAAGTGTAAAATTCACTTCAAGACAATGCTCGGCCGTAAATGAAACTCTGTGAACTCTTACCTACAAAAAAGCCTGCGACACGTTCCTTATTGTCAGAATGCGTTTGAATTTTGTTTGAGTATTTAAGATAATTTGTTATTAAAGAACTTTACAATTTCCAACGTAATAATGTTAATATTTGTGAATTATTTTGTAGTCTTGTGCTTTTAACCTAAAAATACCGTCCCCAAACTGTGCACTAATATAATAAAACGAGTGAATTGAATTGAATTGAATTGAAACCGTTTATCTTGCCAGAAAAACACAGATACAGAGTGGATAATAATAACAATATTAACATGGCTGAGCCAGTTGAGAGCCTGGGCTCTTAGTGGCACCTGATATATACTATACATTTATCTCAAGGAAGTATTATGTAACATTTAGTATCTTCTGGAATAGTACAATAGCATGGTGGTAATAAGAACATCTCGTAATGTTACCACGGTTATCACTTTAATATTTATTTATTTTATTTATTTATTATTTTTTATTTATTTTTATTTATATTATAAGTATATACATAAATTACAGTAGAATTGAAAAACATAAGTATAATGGGGGAGCAGTACAACATGGGTTGTACAGTATTAAGGTTGAACAAGAGGACAGAGCTGTCAGGATTATGTCTAGTTGGTAAATATATTTATTGCAATGGTAATTTCTTATCTATTTACAAAACGGTTTTGATGGTACAATAAAAGCAGGTACTGTAAATATAGTAGGTGTTACAAGAAATATTAATACTTAGACAATAGATATTTTTTATGAGATGATTTAAAGGAAGGGAGCGTAGTCTTTGCTCGGATGGGTGAGGTAAGTTGTTCCACACCTTCACACCATGATATTTTATGTAGGTCTGGGACTGAGAGGAGCGCCTGGGGGGTGGTCTTAGTAGCTCTGGGTGCCTTAAGTTGTATCTCTGATTATTCTGGAACTCGAAATAATTATTGTTAAGCAAGTGATTGATAGATTTGTAAACAAAGAGGGCACAGCAGTAGGTGTAAATATCTTCGAATTTTAACATTTTCAATATAGCAAATTTTTCGTTTGTGTGATCTGTTTTTATTCAAGTAGGTCATTGTCCGTACAGCTCTCTTTTGTGCAGTAACCCGAGATTGCGTTTTTGAAGAGCCAGAAGCCCCCCATAATGTGTGACAGTGTATCAGGTGTTGGTAAACAAGATCATGATAGATTTCTTTCATTGCTGTGAGAGTGAGTGACTGTCGAGTGTGATACATGATACCACACTGTTTATTGACTTCACTGTGAATGGCTTGTATGTGGTTTCTCCAGTTAAGTTTTTCATCAACAATAACTCCGAGGAATTTAGTATTTTGTTCGCGTTTGAGGACTGTATTACCAAGGTACAGGGGGTCCAAGTCTGGGGGTAAGTTTTCCTTCTGTGAAAGATCGTGTAGTGGGTTTTCTCAAGGTTTAAGGTCAGTTTATTACGTATTACCCAGGTCCTGACTTTAGTCATTTCAGTGTTCA
>NW_024729444.1:0-12381 GCF_018991925.1 Homarus americanus | reverse complement strand
TCTTCGTTCGGTTGCATGTTGCTGTACTACTAGTGAACCTACATATACTACTAGTGGTGCACACCTACATGTACTACTATAATTTTCACCTGTACTACTAGTAGTACACCTACCTGTACTACTCGTAGTTGTACCTACCTTTACTACGAGTGGTGCACACCTACCTGCACTACTTGTGGTGCACACCTACCTTACTACTAGTGGTGCACACCTACCTGTACTACTAGTGGTGCACCTGCTACTATAGTGATCACCTACCTGTACTACTAGTGGTGCAAACCTACCTGTACCACTAGTGTTGCACACCTACCTATACTACTAGTGGTGCGCACCTATATTCTACTAGTGGTGCACCTACCTGTACTAAAGACAGAATCAACCTGTACTACTAGTTGTGCATGCACACATGGACTACAAGTGGTGCACACCTACCTGTACTACTAGTGGTGCACACCTACCTGTACTACTAGTGGTACTTGCCACCCTGTACTACTAGTGGTGCACACCTACCTGTACTACTAGTGTTGCACACTATTACTACTAGTAATTAACATCTACCAGTACTAGTAGTGGTGCACTACCTGTATAACTAAAGTGCACCTACCGTACTACTAGTACTCACCTACTACTAGTGGTGCACACCTATCTGTACTACTAGTGGTGCACACCTATCTGCACTACTAGTGGTGCACACCTACCTACTACTAGTGTTGCACTACTACTAGTGGTGCACCTACCTCTACTACTAGTGGTGCACACCTGTACTACTAGTGGTGCACACCTACCTGTACTACTAATGGTGCACACCTACCTGTGCTGATGGTGCACTATTGATTGCACACCTACCTGTACTACTAGTGGTGAATACCTGTACTTCTAGTGGTGCCACACCTACCTGTACTACTAGCGTGCACACTACCTGTACTACTAGTGGTGCACACCTACCTGTACTACTAGTGGTGCACACCTACCTTTTACTAGAGTGCACACCTACCCCTGTACCACTAGTGAGGTACACCTACCTGTATACTAGTGGTGAACACCTACCTGTACTACTAGAGCATCTACCTGTACAACTAGTGGTGCAAACCTACATGTGCTACTAGTGGTACACCTACCTATACTACTAGTGGTGCACACCTAACTGTACTACTAGTGATGAACAGCTACCTGTACTACTTGCAGTTCACACCTACATAGTACTACTAATGGTGCACACCTAGCTGCATTACTAGTGGTGCACACCTACCAGTACTACAAGTGGTGCACACCTACATGTACTACTCATAGTGCACACCTACCTGTACTACTAGTGGTACACACACCTGCCTGCTACTAGTGGTGCACCTACCTGTACTACTAGTGGTGCACACCTACCTGAACTA
This sequence comes from Homarus americanus, assembly GCF_018991925.1. Lineage (NCBI taxonomy): Eukaryota > Metazoa > Arthropoda > Malacostraca > Decapoda > Nephropidae > Homarus > Homarus americanus. The sequence continues at coordinate 10,996 of NW_024729444.1, read as the reverse complement.
CTAGTGGTGCACACCTACCTGTACTACTAGTGATTGCACACCTACCTGTACTACTAGTGGTGAATACCTACCTGTACTACTATTGACACACCTACATGCTCACTACTAATGGTGCACACCTGCAACACTACTAGTAGTGCACACCTACCTGTACCTGAGTGGTGCACACTACCTGTAATACCAGTGGTGCACATCTACCTGCACTACTAGTGGTGCACACCTACCTGTACTACTGATTAACACCTGCCACTACTAATGGTGCACACCTGCCTGCCACTGCTAATTGGCGTTGCACCTACCTGTACTACTAGTGGTGCACACCTACCTGTACTACTAGTGGTGCACACCTATCTGTACTACTAGTGGTGCAAACCTACCTGTATTACTAGAGGTGCACACCTACTCGTACTACTAGTGGTACACACCTACCTGTACTACTAGAGGTGCACATCAACCTGTACTACTAGTTGTGCACACAGATATGTAGTACTAGTGGTGCACACCTACCTGTACTACTTGTGGTGCACACCTACCTGTACTACTAGTGGTGCACACCTACCTGATGTACTAGTGGTGCACACCTACCTTTACTACAAGTGGTGCACACCTACCTGTACTACAAGTGGTGCACACCTACCTGTACTACTAGTGGTGCACACATACCTGTACTACTTGTGGTGCAGACCTAACCTGTACTACTAGTGGGGTACACCTACCTGTATGACTAGTGGTGAACACCTCCCTGTACTACTTGAGGAGCACACCTAGCTGTAATACTAGTGGTGCACACCTACATGTACTACTAGTGGTGCACACCTACCTGTACTACTAGTGGTGCAAACGTACCTGTACCACTAGTGGTGCACACCTACATATACTACTAGTGGTGCACACCTACCTGTACTACTAGTGGTGCAAACCTACCTGTACCACTAGTGGTGCACACCTACATATACTACTAGTGGTGCATACCTACCTGTACTATTAGTGGTGCACACCTACCTATACTACTAGTGGTGCACACCAACCTGTTCTAATAGTGGTGCACACCTACCTATACTACTAGTGGTTCACACCTACCTGTACTACTAGTGATGAACACCTACCTGTACTACTTGTGGGTCACACCAACCTGTACTACTAATGGTGCACACCTAGCTGTATTACTAATGGTGCACTCCTACCAGTACTACTAGTGGTGCACACCTACATGTACTACTAATGGTGCACACCTACCTGTACTACTAGTGGTGCACACCTACCTGTACTACTAGTGATGCACACCTACCAGGGATACTAGTGGTGCACACCTACCTGTACTACTAGTGGTGCACACCTACCTGTACTACTAGTGGTGCACACCTACCTGTACTACTAGTGGTGCACACCTACCTGTACTACTAGTGGTGCACACGTACATGCACTACTATTGGTGCACACCTACCTGTACTACTAGTGGTGCACACCTACCGGTACTACTAGTGATGAACACCTACCTGTACTACTAGTGATGAACACTTACCTGTACTACTAGTGGTGAACACCTACCTGTACTACTAGTGGTGCACATCTACCTATACTACTAGTGGCGCACACCTACCTGTACTACTAGTGGTGCACACCTACCTGTACTACTTGTGGTGCACACCTACCTGTACTACTAGTGATGAACACTCACCTGTACTACTAGTGGTTCACACCTACCTGTACTACTACTGGTGCACATCTACCTATACTACTAGTGGTGCACACCTACCTGTACTACAAGTGGTGCACACCTACCTGTACTACTAGTGATTAACACCTACCTGTACTACTATTGGTGCACACCTACCTGTACCACTACTGGTGCATACCTACCTGTACTACTAGTGCTGCACACCTACCTGTACTACTAGTGGTGCACACCTACCTGTACTACTAATGGTGCACATCTACATGTACTACTCGTGGTGCACACCTACCTGTTCTACTAGTGGTGCACACCTACCTGTACTACTATTGGTGCACACCTACCTATACTACTAGTGGTGCACACCTACCTGTACTATGAGTGGTGCACACCTTCCTGTACTACTAGTGGTGCACACCTACCCGTACTACTAGTGGTACACACTTACCTGTACTACTAGTGGTGCACACCTACCTTTACTACTAGTGATGAACACCTACCTGTACTACTAGTAGTGCACACCTACCTGTACTAATAGGAGTGCACACCTACCTGTACTGCTAGTGGTGTAAACTTTCCTGTACTGCTAGTGGTGCATACCTACCTGCACTACTAGTGGTGCACATCTAAATGTACTACTAGTAGTGCACTCCTACCAGTACTACTAGTGGTGCACACCTACCTGTACTGATAGTGGTGCACATCTACCTGTACTGCTAGTGGTGCACACCTACCTGTACTACTAGTGGTGCACACCTACCTGTACTGCTAGTGGTGCACACCTACCTGTACTACTAGTGGTTCAAACGTATCTGTACTACTAGTGGTGCACATCTACCTGTCCTACTAGTGGTGCACACCTACGTGTAATGCCAGTGGTGCAAACCTACCTGCACTACTAGTGGTGCACACCTACATGCTCTACTAGTAGTGCACACCTACCTGTACTACTAGTAGTGCACACCTACCTGTACGACTAGTGATGAACACCTACCTGTACTACTAGTGGTTCACACCTACCTGTACTACAAGTGGTGCAAATCTACCTATACTACTAGTGGTGCACACCTACTTGTACTACTAGTGGTGCACACCTACCTGTACTACTAGTGATTAACACCTACCTGTTCTACAACGGGTGCATACCTACCTGTACTACTAGTGGTGCGCACCCACCTGTACTACTAGTGGTGCACACCTACCTGTACTGCTAGTGGTGCACACCTACCTGTTCTACTAGTGTTGCACACCTACCTGTACTACTAGTGGTGCACACCTACCTGTACTACTAGTGGTGCACACCTACCTGTACTATTAGTGGTGCAAACCTACATCTACTACTAGTGGTGCACACCTACCTGTACTACTAGTGGTGCACACCTACCTGTACTACTAGTGCTGCACACCTACCTGTACTACTAGTGGTGCACACCTACCTGTACTATTAGTGGGGCAAACCTACATCTACTACTAGTGGTGCACACCTACCTGTACTACTAGTAGTTCACACCTACCTGTACTACTAGTGGTGCACACCTACCTATACTACTAGTGGTGCACACCCACCTGTACTACTAGTGGAGCACACCTACCTGTACTACTAGTGGTGCACACCTACCTGTACTACTAGTGGTGCACACCTACCTGTACTATTAGTGGTGCAAACCTACATCTACTACTAGTAGTGCACACCTACCTGTACTACTAGTGTTTCACACTACTGCCTGTTGTTACTACCTGCTACTAGTGGTACCCTACCTGTACTACTAGTAGTGCCCTACCTTGTACTACTAGTGGTGCACACCTACCTGTACTACTAGTGGTGCACACCTACACACTAGTGGTGCACACCTACCTGTCCTAGTGGTACACCTACCTGTACTACTAGTGGTGCACCCTGCCTGTACTACTAGTGGTGCATCTACCTGTCTACTAGTGGTGCACACCTACCTGTACTCCTAGTGGTGCACACCTGTACTACTAGTGATTAACACCTACCTGTACTAATAGTGGTGCACACCTACCTGCCACTACTAGTGGTGCACACCTACCTGTACTAGTGGTGCAAACCTACCTGTACTACTAGTGGTGCACACCTACTCATACTACAAGTGGTGCACCTACATGCACTACTAGTGGTGCACACCTACCTGTACTACTAGTGATTAACACCTACCTGTACTAATAGTTTGCACACCTACCTGTACTATGGTGCACACCTACCTGTACTACTAGTGGTGCACACCTACCTGTACTGCTAGTGGTGCACACCTATCTCTACTACTAGTGGTGCACCTACCCATACTACTAGTGGTGCACACACCTTTACTAGAGGTGCACACCTACCTGCACTACTAGTGGTGCACACCTACCTGTTCTACTAGTGTGTGCACCCTACATGTACTACTAGTTGTTGCAGACATGTAGTACTAGTGGTGCAGACCTTCCTGTACTACTAGAGGTGCACATCAACCTGTACTACTAGTGGTGCACACCTACCTGTACTGCTAGTGGTGCACACCTATCTGTACTACTAGTGGTGCACACCTACCTGTTCTACTAGTGGTGTACACCAACCTGTACTACTAGAGGTGCACATCAACCTGTACTACTAATTGTGCACACAGACATGTAGTACTAGTGGTGCATACCTACATGTTCTACTAGAGGTGCACACCTACCTGTACTACTAGTGGTGCACACCTATCTGCACTCCTAGTGGTGCACACCTACCTGTACTACTTGTGGTGCTCACCTACGTGTTCTACTAGTGGTGCACGCCTACCTGTACTACTAGTGGTGCACACCTACCTTTACTACTAGTGGTGCACACCTACCTGTACTATTATTGGTGCACACCTACCAATACTACTAATGGTGCACGCCTAGCTGTAATACTAGTGGTGCACACCTACATGTACTACTAGTGGTGCATATCTACCTTTACTACTCGTGTTGTACACCTACATGTACTACGAGTGGTGCACACCTACCTGTACTACTATTCGTGCACACCTACCTGTACTACTAGTGGTGCAAACCTACCTGTACCACTAGTGGTGCACACCTACATATACTACTAGTGGAGCAAACCTACCTGTACCACTAGTGGTGCACACCTACATATATTACTAGTGGTGCAAACCTACCTGTACCACTAGTGGTGCACACCTACATATACTACTAGTGGTGCACACCTACCTGTTCTACTAGTGGTGCACACCTACCTGTACTACTAGTGGTGCAAACCTACCTGTACCACTAGTGGTGCACACCTACATATACTACTAGTGGTACACACCTACCTGTACTACTAGAGACGCACATCAACCTGTACTACTAGTTGTGCACACAGACATGGACTACAAGTGGTGCACACCTACACCTTCACTACTATAGGTGCACACCTACCTGTACTACTAGTGGTGCACACCTACCTGTACTACTAGTGGTGCACACCTACCTATACTGCTAGTGGTGCACACCTATCTGTACTATTAGTGGTGCAAACCTACCTGTATTACTAGAGGTGCACACCTACCCGTACTACTAGTGGTGCACACCTACCTGTACTACTAGAGGTGCACACCTACCTGCACTACTAGTGGTGAACACCTATCTGCACTACTAGTGGTGCACACCTACCGGTACTACTAGGAATGCTCACCCACCTGTACTACTAGTGGTGCACAGCTACCTGTACTACCTGTGGTGAACACCTTCCTTCACTAGTTGACATGCCATTCGTATTTCAGCACACTCACCTGTACCATTGCGATGAACACCTGGCCTGCTGGTGTGATTGACCTGCCCGTAACTGGGAAAGCGCACACTCACTGTACCATGGTGTACACTTGTACTGCTAGTGGTGGCGATTATCGTTAATTACTAGTGGTGACATTCAGCTGCGTATCGTTCAAAATACCCACTGCACGACCCACCTGTACCACGGCATCTCTGTATTCAGTAGCGTTATCAACCCGGTCAGTACCATTGCGCATTGACCCACCCGCAATCACCAGTAGCGGGTTGCGTAGCGCAATTCACCAGTAGTACAGGTAGGTGTGCACCACTAGTAGTACAGGTAGGTGTGCACCAATTAGTACAGGTAGGTGTGCACCACTAGTAGTACAGGTAGGTGTACACCACTAGTAGTACAGGTAGGTGTGCACCACTAGTAGTACAGGTATGTGCACCACTAGTAGTATAGTAGGTGTGCAACACTAGTAGTAGAACAGGTAGGTGTGCACCACTAGTAGTACAGGTGTGCACCACTAGTGGTGTGGTGTGCACCACTAGTAGTACAGGTATGCACCAGTAGTAGAACAGGTAGGTGTTAATCACTAGTAGTACAGGTAGGTGTGCACCACTAGTAGTACAGGTAAGTGTGCACCACTAGTAGTATAGGTAGAGTGCACCACTAGTAGTACAGGTAGTGTGAACCACTAGTAGTACAGGTAGGTGTGCATCACTAGTAGTACAGGTAGGTGTGCACCACTAGTAGTACAGGTGTGCACTACCAGAAGAGATGTAGGTGTGCACCAACTAGTAGTGTGGGGTGCACCACTGGCATTACACGGGTGGAACCACTAGTAGTACAGGTAGGTGTGCACCACTAGTAGTACTAGAGTGCACACAGTATGGTGTGCACCACTAGTAGGTAGGTGTGCACCACTAGCAGTACAGGTGTACACCACTAGCAGTACAGGTAGGTGTGCACTACTAGTAGTAAGAGAACTACTAGTAGTAGGTAGGTGTTGCATCACTAGTAGTACAGGTAGGTGTGCACCACTAGTAGTACAGGTAAGTGTGTACTCACTAGTAGCATGAAGGTGTGCACCACTAGTAGTACAGGTAGGTGTGCACCACTAGTAGTACACGGTGAGCACTACAAGTAGTACAGGTAGGTGCACCACTAGAGTGCAGATAGGTAGCACCAGTAGTAAACAGGTAGGTGTGCACCACTAGTAGTACAGGTAGGTATACCACTAAGCTACATGTCTGTGTGCACAACTAGTACAGGCTGATGTTCTAGTAGTACAGGTTGGTGTACACCACTAGCAGTACAGGTAGGTGTGCACCACTAGTAGTACAGGTGGGTGTGCACCACTAGTAGTACAGGTAGGTATGCACCTAGTAGTAACAGGTAGGTGTTAATTACTAGTAGCAGGTAGGTGTACCACTAGTAGTACAGGTGTGTGCACCACTAAGTAGGTAAGACGGTACCACTAGTAGTACAGGTGTGAGTGAAATTCACTATAGTACAGGTAGGTGTTCACTAGTAGTACAGGTGTGCACCATTAGTAGTACAGGGGTAGGTGTGCACTACTAGTAGAGCATGTAGGGTGTGCACCACTAGTAGTGAGGTAGGTGTGCACCACTGGCATACACGTAGGTGAACCACTAGGAGTACAGGTAGGCACCACTAGTAGTACTGGTAGGAGTGCACTACTAGTAGTACAGGTAGAGTGCACCACTAGTAGTGCAGGTGGTATGCACCACTAGTAGCACAGGAAAGTGTACAATCACTAGCAGTACAGGTGTCATAGCACAGGTGCACTACTAGTAAGGTGTTCATTGTAGTACAGGTGCACCACTAGTAGTACAGGTAGGTGTGCACTACTTGGGGTAGGTGTGCACCACTAGTAGTACAGGTGTGCACCACTATAGTACAGGTAGGTGTGTACCATTAGTAGTACAGGTAGGTGTGCAACAATAGTAGTACAGGTAGGTGTGCACCACTAGTAGAACAGGTAGGTGAACCACTAGTAGTACATGTAGATGTGCACCACTAGTAGTACAGGTGTGCACCACTAGTAGTACAGGTGTGCACCACACTAGTAGTACAGGTAGGTGTGCACCACTAGTACAGGTAGGTGTGCACCACTAGTAGTACATGTAGGTGTGCAATTAGTAGTACAACTAGTAGTAGGTGTGCATCACTAGTAGTACAGGTAGGTGTACACTACTAGTAGGTGTAGGTGTGCACCACTAGTAGTGCAAGTAGAGATGTGCACCACAGTAGTACAGGTAGGTGTGAACCACTAGTAGTACAGGTAGGTGTGACACTAGTAGTACAGGTAGGTGGTACCAGTAGTGGTACAGTGGTATGCATCACTAGTAGTACAGGTAGGTGTTAATCATCATAGTGAGGTAGGTGTGCAACACTTGTAAGTAGGTAGGTGTGCACCACTAGTAGTATAGGTAGATGTGCACCAACTAGTAGTACAGGTAGGTGTGAAACCAACTAGTAGTCAGGTGAGTGTTCATCATCATAGTACAGGTAGGTGTGCACCACAAGTAGTACAGGTAGGTGTGCACCACTAGTAGTAGGTAGGTAGTGCCACTCAGTAGTACAGGTAGATGTGCACCACTAGTACAGGTAGGTGTAAACTACTAGTAGTACAGGTAGGTGTTCATCACTAGTAGTACAGGTAGGTGTCACTACTAGTAGTACTGCAGGTGTGCACTAGTAGTACAGGTAGGTAATCACAATAGTACAGATGTGTGCACCACTAGTAGCAGGTAGGTGTTCACTAGTAGTACAGGTAGGTAGCTCACCACTAGTAGTACTGGTAGGTGTGCACCATAATAGTGCAGGTAGTGCACCTAGTAGTCAGTGCACCTAGTAGTAGGCACTCTTAGTAGTAGGTAGAAAACCACTAGTAGTGCAGGGGTGTGCACTCTTAGTAGTGCAGGAAGGTGCTCTTAGTAGTGCAGGTAGGTGTGCACTTAGTAGTACAGGTAGGCACAGTGTGCACCACTAGCAGTGCAGCTAGGTGTGTACCACTAGTAGTACAGATAGGAGTGCACCACTAGTAGTACCGGTAGGTGTTCACCACAGGTAGTACAGGTAGCTGTGCACCACTAGTAGTACAGGTGGGTGAGCATTCCTAGTAGTACCGGTAGGTGTGCACCACTAGTAGTGCAGATAGGTGTTCACCACTAGTAGTGCAGGTAGGTGTGCACCTCTAGTAGTACAGGTAGGTGTGCACCACTAGTAGTACGGGTAGGTGCACCTCTAGTAATACAGGTAGGTTTGCACCACTAATAGTACAGATAGGTGTGCACCACTAGCAGTATAGGTAGGTGTGCACCACTAGTAGTACAGGTAGGTGTGCACTAGTAGTACAGGTAGGTGTGCACCTATAGTAGTACAGGTAGGTGTGCACCACTTGTAGTCTATGTCTGTGTGCACAACTAGTAGTACAGGTTGATGTGCGCCTCTAGTAGTACAGGTAGGTGTGTACCACTAGTAGTATATGTAGGTGTGTACTACTAGTGTACAGGTAGGTTTGCACCACTAGTAGTACAGGTAGGTGTGCACCACTAGTAGAACAGGTAGGTGTGCACCACTAGTAGTATATAAATGTACCACTAGTGGTACAGGTAGGTTTGCACCACTAGTAATATAGGTGTGCACCACTAGTGATACAGGTAGTTTGCACCACTAGTAGTATATGGTGCACCACTAGTGGTAAGGTAGGTTGCACCACTAGTAGTACAGGTGCACCACTGTAGTACATGTAGGTGTACAACGAGTAGTAAAGGCAGATATGCACCACTAGTAGTACATGTAGGTGTGCACCACTAGTCATTACAGCTAGGTGTGAACCACTAGTAGTATTAGGTGGCACTACCAGTAGTACAGGTAGGTGTGCACCACTAGTAGTAAAAGGTAGGTGTGCACTACTAGTAGTACAGGTAGGCGTGCACCACAGTAGAACACGTAGGTGAGCACCATAAGCAGTACAGGTGTGCACCACTAGAGTGAGATAGGTGTGCAGCACCACTAGTAGTACTGGTAGGTGCACCTAGTAGTACAGGTATGCACCACTAGTACTACATGTCTGTGTGCACAACCAGTAGTACAGGTTGATGTGCACTCTAGTAGTACAGGTTGGTGTACACCACTAGTAGAACAGGTAGGTGTGCACCACTAGTAGTACAGGTAGGTGTGCACCACTAGTACTACATGTCTGTGTGCACAACTAGTAGTACAGAGCGATGTGCACCCTAGTAGTAAGGAAGGTATGCACCACTAGTACTACATGCTTGTGTGCACAAATAGCAACAGGTGATGTGCACTTAGTAGTACAGGTAGGTGTCACCCACTAGTAGAACAGGTAGGTGTGCACCACTAGTAGTGCAGGTAGGTGTGCACTTCTAGTAGTACAGGTAGGTGTGCACCACTGTAGCACGGGGTGCACCACTAGTAGTAGAGATAGGTGTGCACCACTAGCAGTACAGGTAGGTGTGCACCACTAGTAGTACAGGAAGGTGTGCACTATAGTACAGGTAGTGTAGTGCACTACTAAAGGTAGGTGTACCACTAGTAGTAGGTAGGTGTGCACCAGTAGTACAGGTAGGTGTGCACCACTAGTAGTACAGGTAGGTTGCACTACTAGTACAGGTATCACTAGTAGTACAGGTAAGTACCACTAGTAGTACAGGTAGGTGTGCACCACACATAGTACAGGTAGGTGCACCACTAGTAGTACAGGTAGGTGTGTGCACCACTAGGTACAGGTAGGTGTGCACCACTAGTAGTACAGGTAGATGTGCACCACTAGCCACAGGTATGCACCACTAGTAGCAAAGTAGGTGTGCACCACTAGTAGTACAGGTAGGTGTGCACCACTAGTAGTACAGGTAGGTGTGCACCACTAGTAGTACAGGTAGGTGTGCACCACTAGTAGACAGGTAGAGTGTGCACTACTAGTAGTACAGATATGTGTGAAACTACTAGTAGTACAGGTGTGATACTAGTAGTACAGGTAGGTGTGCACCACTAGTAGTACAGGTAGGTGTGCACCACTAGTAGTACAGGTAGGTGTAAGCTATAGTAGTATAGGTAGTTGTGCACCACTAGTAGTACAGGTAGGTAGTGCACCACAAGAAGTACAGGTAGGTGTGCACCACAAGTAGAACAGGTAGGTGTGCACCACTAGTAGTACAGGTAGGCACAGTAGTAGAACAGGTGTTAATCACTAGTAGTACAGGTAGGTGTGCACCACTAGTAGTACAGGTGTGCACCACTAGTAGTATAGGAGATGTGCACCACTGTAGTACAGGTGTGGTTCACTAGTAGTACAGGGTAGGTGTGCACCACTAGTAGTACAGGTGTGTACACTAGTAAAGTACTACTAGCAGTACAGGTAGGTGTCACTACTAGAAGTAGTGTGCACCACGTAGTACAGGTAGGTGTGCACCACTAGCAGCACATGAAGGTGTGTACCACTAGTAGTACTGGGAGTGCACTACTAGTAGTAAATGTGCACCACAGTAGTGAGCAATACGTAATTCGAAACGAAGCACACTGAG
>NW_024729443.1:0-20338 GCF_018991925.1 Homarus americanus | reverse complement strand
TTTTGGTGTGTGACCCTGGTGTGTGGCCTGGTGTGTGTGATCCTGGTGTGTGTGTGCTGACCTGGTGTGACCTGGTGTGTGTGACTGCCCTGGTGTGTGTGACCCTTGTGTGTGTGAACATGGTGTGTGATCTTGGTGTGTGTGACCATGGTGTGTGTGTGATCTTGGTGTGTGTGACCATGGTGTGTGATCTTGGTTTGTGTGGTCATGGTGTGTGACCTTGTGTGTGTGATCATGGTGTGTGTGGCCTGGTGTGTGTGATCTGGTGTGTGTGACCATGGTGTGTGACCCTGGTGTGTGTGTCCTGGTGTGTGTAGTCTTGGTGTGTGACCATGTGTGTGTGACCTTGGTGTGTGTGACCTGGTGTGTGTTGGACCTGGTGTGTGTGATCATGGTGTGTGTGGGCTCTTGTGTGTGTGTGACCTTGGTGTGTGTGGCCTGGTGTGTGTGGACCTGGTGTGTGTGACCTGGTGTGTGTGGCTGGTGTTTGTTTTCTTGTGTGTGTGACCATGGTGTGTGTGATCTTGGTGTGTGTGTGACCATGGTGTGTGTGTGACCATGGTGTGTGTGTATTTCAGTTGTGTGTGTTCTGTTTGTGTGTGGCCTGGTTTGTGTGATCTGGTGTGTGTGATCATGGTGTTGTGACCTGGTGTGTGTGTGATCGTGGTGTGTGGTGTGCATGGTGTGTGATTTTGGTGTGTGGGTGACCCTGGTGGCCGTTGGTGTGTGTGTGATCATGGTGTGTGTGACCATGGTGTGTGAGTCCTGGTGTGTGTGTGACCATGGTGTGTGATCTTGGTGTGTGAGGATGGTGTGTGTGATCTGGTGTTTGTTTGGTGTGTGTGGTGTGTGTGACCATGGTGTGGGGTGGTGTGTGGTGTGTGCCAGGTGGTGTGTGTGATCTTGTGGTGTGTGACCCTGGTGTGTGTGACCTTGTGTGTGATCTTGGTGTGTGTGGCCTGGTGTGTGTGATCTGTTGTGTGTGTGGCCATGGTGTGTGTGATCTTGGTGTGTGTGATTCTGGTGTGTGTGTGAATTACTAATTTGTGTGTGTATGCATGGTGTGTGTGATCTGGTGTGTGGCTCTTGTGTGTGTGTGATCTTGGTGTGTGTGACCATGGTGTGGTGATCTTGGTGTGTGTGATCCTGGTGTGTGATCTTGGTGTGTGTGATCATGGTGTGTGTGATCTGGTGTGTGTGATGTTGGTGTGTGTGAGTCATGGTGTGTGTGGCTGGTGTGTGTGACCTAGTGTGTGTGTGATCTGGTGTGTGACCATGGTGTGTGTGATCTGGTGTGTGTGATCTTGGTGTGTGTGATCATGGTGTGACCTTGGTGTGTGTGACTATGGTGTGGTGGCTTGGTGTGTGTGACCATGGTGTGTGTGATCTTGGTGTGTGTGACCCTGGTGTGTGTGACCTGAGGTGTGTGTGATCTTGGTGTGTGTGATCTGGTGTGTGTGGCCATGGTGTGTGTGTGTGACCTTGGTGTGTGTGACCCTGGTGTGTGAGCCCTGGTGTGTGTGATCTGGTGTGTGTGTGACCCTGGTGTGTGACCGCCAGGTGTGGCCAGGGATCCTGGTGTGTGTGACCCTGGTGTGTGACCCTGGTGTGTGTGACCCTCGTGTGTGTGTGCCCTGGTGTGTGTGACCCTGGTGTGTGTGTGATCCTGGTGTGTGTGACCTGGTGTGTGATCTGGTGTGGTGTGATCTGGTGTGTGTGACCATGGTGTGTGTGACCCTGGTGTTGTGACCTGGTGTGTGTGACCTGGTGTGTGTTGATCCTGGTGTGTGTGTGACCCTGTGTGTGATCTGGGTGTGTGTGACCTGGTGTGTGTGACCTGGTGTGTGTGACCTGGTGTGTGTGTGACCTGGTGTGTGAGCCTGGTGTGTGTGTGGTGTGTGTGACTCGTGTGTGTGACCTGGTGTGTGTGATCTGTGTGTGTGACTGGTGTGTGGACCTGGTGTGTGTGACCTGGTGTGTGTGATCTGGTGTGTGTGACCCTGGTGTGTGTGACCCTGGTGTGTGTGATCCTGGTGTGTGTGTGACCCTGGTGTGTGTGACGTGTGTGTGACCTGGTGTGTGTGACCTGGTGTGTGTGACTGGTGTGTGTGACCCTGGTGTGTGTGACCTGGTGTGTGTGACCCTGGTGTGTGTGACCCTGGTGTGTGTGTGTGTGTGTGATGGTGTGTGTGACCCTGGTGTGTGTGACCTGGTGTGTGTGACTGTGTGTGTGACCTGGTGTGTGTGATCCTGGTGTGTGTGTGACCTGGTGTGTGTGACCCTGGTGTGTGTGACCTGGTGTGTGTGATCCTGGTGTGTGTGACCTGTGTGTGTGACCCTGGTGTGTGGGCCTGGTGTGTGTGTGACCCTGGTGTGTGTGACCCTGGTGTGTGTGATCCTGGTGTGTGTGAGCCTGGTGTGTGTGACCTGGTGTGTGTGACCCTGGTGTGTGTGACCATGGTGTGTGTGACCTGGTGTGTGTGACCTGGTGTGTGACCTGGTGTGTGTGACCGGTGTGTGTGTGACCCTGGTGTGTGTGATCTGGTGTGTGTGACCTGGTGTGTGTGTGATCTGGTGTGTGTGACCCTGGTGTGTGACCTGGTGTGTGTGATCCTGGTGTGTGATCCTGGTGTGTGTGACCTGGGTGTGTGATCCTGGTGTGTGTGATCCTGGTGTGTGTGACCCTGGTGTGTGTGACCTCGTTGTGTGTGTGACCCTGGTGTATGTGACCCTGGTGTGTGTGACCCTGGTGTGTGTGCCCTGGTGTGTGTGACCCTGGTGTGTGTGATCCTGGTGTGTGTGACCCTGGTGTGTGTGGTCTGGTGTGTGACCCTGGTGTGTGTGACCCTGGTGTGTGTGACCTGGTGTGTGTGTGACCTGGGTGTGGTGTGTGTGTGCTGGTGTGACCTGGTGTGTGTGTGACCTGGTGTGTGTGATCCTGGTGTGTGTGGCCCTGGTGTGTGTGATCCTGGTGTGTGTGACCTGGTGTGTGTGACCCTGGTGTGTGTGTGACCCTGGTGTGTGTGATCCTGGTGTGTGTGACCCTGGTGTGGTGTGATCCTGGTGTGTGTGCTGGTGTGTGTGACCCTGGTGTGTGTGACCTGGTGTGTGTGACCCTGGTGTGTGGTCTGGTGTGTGGAGCCTGGTGTGTGTGTGACCCTGGTGTGTGTGTGTGATCCTGGTGTGTGTGACCCTGGTGTGTGTGACCTGGTGTGTGTGATCTGGTGTGTGTGACCATGGTGTGTGTGATCTGGTGTGTGTGACCCTGGTGTGTGTGACCCTGGTGTGTGTGACTGGTGTGTGTGACCCTGGTGTGTGTTGAGCCCTGGTGTGTGTGTGACCCTGGTGTGTGTAGTCCTGGTGTGTGTGACCCTGGTGTGACCTTGGTGTGTGTGACCCTGGTGTGTGTGGCCCTGGTGTGTGTGTGAGCCCTGGTGTGTGTGACCCTGGTGTGTGTGACCCTGGTGTGTGTGACCTGGTGTGTGTGACCTGGTGTGTGTGACCCTGGTGTGTGACCTTGGTGTGTGTGTGATCCTGGTGTGTGTGACCTGGTGTGTGTGATCCTGGTGTGTGACCCTGGTGTGTGTGACCCTGGTGTGTGTGATCTGGTGTGTGTGACCCTGGTGTGTGTGTGACCCTGGTGTGTGTGACCCTGGTGTGTGTGACCCTGGTGTGTGTTGACCCTGGTGTGTGTGGTTCTGGTGTGTTGTGACCCTGGTGTGTGTGACCCTGGTGTGTGTGATCCTGGTGTGTGTGACCCTGGTGTGTGTGATCCTGTGTGTGACCCTGGTGTGTGTGACCTGGTGTGTGTGACCCTGGTGTGTGTGTGACCCTGGTGTGTGTGACCTGGTGTGTGTGACCCTGGTGTGTGTGATCCTGGTGTGTGTGACCTGGTGTGTGTGATCCTGGTGTGTGTGACCTGGTGTGTGTGACCCTGGTGTGTGTGACCTGGTGTGTGTGATCTGGTGTGTGTGACTGGTGTGTGTGATCCTGGTGTGTGACCCTGGTGTGTGTGACTGTGTGTGACTGGTGTGTGTAGCTGGTGTGTGTGACCTGGTGTGTGTGATCCTGGTGTGTGTGACCCTGGTGTGTGTGACCCTGGTGTGTGTGATCCTGGTGTGTGTGATCCTGGTGTGTGTGACCCTGGTGTGTGTGATCCTGGTGTGTGTGACCCGTGGTGTGTGACCTGGTGGTGTGTGACCTGGTGTGTGTGATCCTGGGTGTGTGTGACCCTGGTGTGTGATCTGGTGTGTGTGACCCTGGTGTGTGTGACCTGGTGTGTGTGACCTGGTGTGTGTGACCTGGTGTGTGTGACCTGGTGTGTGTGACCTGGTGTGTGACCCTGGTGTGTGTGACCCTGGTGTGTGTGACCTGGTGTGTGTGACCCTGGTGTGTGTGACCTGGTGTGTGTGACCCTGGTGTGCCTGGTGTGTGTGACCCTGGTGTGTGTGACCTGGTGTGTGTGACCTGGTGTGTGTGACCTGGTGTGTGTGACCCTGGTGTGTGACCTGGTGTGTGTGACTGTGTGACCCTGGTGTGTGTGACCTGGTGTGTGTGATCCTGGTGTGTGTGATCCTGGTGTGTGTGACCTGGTGTGTGTGACCTGGTGTGTGTGACCCTGGTGTGTGTGACCCTGGTGTGTGTGACCCTGGTGTGTGTGGCCTGGTGTGTGTGACCCTGGTGTGTGTGACCATGGTGTGTGGTGTGTGACCCTGGTGTGTGTGACCTGGTGTGTGTGACCCTGGTGTGGTGACCTGGTGTGTGTGATCCTGGTGTGTGTGACCCTGGTGTGTGACCCTGGTGTGTGTGTGACCCTGGTGTGTGTGACCTGGTGTGTGTGACCTTGGTGTGTGTGATCCTGGTGTGTGTTCTGGTGTGTGTAACCCTGGTGTGGGTGACCTGGTGTGTGTGACCTGGTGTGTGTGACCTGGTGTGTGTGACTGGTGTGTGTGTGATCTGGTGTGTGTGACCTGGAGTGTGTGGCCCTGGTGTTGTGATCCTGGTGTGTGTGACCCTGGTGTGTGTGTGACCCTGGTGTGTGTGACCCTGGTGTGTGTGACCTGGTGTGTGTGACCTGGTGTGTGTGACCTGGTGTGTGTGACCTGGTGTGTGTGACCTGGTGTGTGTGATCCTGGTGTGTGTGTGGTGTGTGTGATGGTGTGTGTGTGTGACCTGGTGTGTGTGAGCCTGGTGTGTGTGACCTGGTGTGTGTGACCTGGTGTGTGTGACCCTGGTGTGTGTGACCCTGGTGTGTGTCCTGGTGTGTGTGACCTGGTGTGTGACCTGGTGTGTGGTGGTGTGTGTGTGATCCTGGTGTGTGTGACCTGGTGTGTGAACCTGGTGTGTGTGACCCTGGTGTGTGTGACCTGGTGTGTGTGACCTGGTGTGTGTGACCCTGGTGTGTGTGACCTGGTGTGTGACCCTGGTGTGTGTGACCTGGTGTGTGTGACCCTGGTGTGTGTGACCCTGGTGTGTGTGATCCTGGTGTGTGTGACCTGGTGTGTGTGACCCTGGTGTGTGTGACCTGGTGTGTGTGACCCTGGTGTGTGTGACCTGGTGTGTGTGACCCTGGTGTGTGTGATCCTGGTGTGTGTGACCCTGGTGTGTGTGGCCCTGGTGTGTGTGTGATCCTGGTGTGTGTGACCCTGGTGTGTGTGACCCTGGTGTGTGTGTGACCTGGTGTGTGTGACCCTGGTGTGTGTGACCTGGTGTGTGTGATCTGGTGTGTGTGACCTGGTGTGTGTGACCCTGGTGTGTGTGACCTGGTGTTTGACCTGGTGTGTGTGACCCTGGTGTGTGTGTGACCCTGGTGTGTGTGACTCTGGTGTGTGTGACCCTGGTGTGTGTGACCCTGGTGTGTGTGACCCTGGTGTGTGTGACCCTGGTGTGTGTGACCCTGGTGTGTGTGACCCTGGTGTGTGTGACCCTGGTGTGTGACCCTGGTGTGTGTGACCTGGTGTGTGTGACCCTGGTGTGTGTGATCCTGGTGTGTGTGACCCTGGTGTGTGTGACCCTGGTGTGTGTGATCTTGGTGTGTGTGACCCTGGTGTGTGTGACCCTGGTGTGTGTGACCCTGGTGTGTGTGACCCTGGTGTGTGACCCTGGTGTGTGTGACCCTGGTGTGTGTGACCTGGTGTGTGTGATCCTGGTGTGTGTGACCCTGGTGTGTGTGTGATCCTGGTGTGTGTGACCTGGTGTGTGGCCCTGGTGGGTGTGACCTGGTGTGTGTGACCTGGTGTGTGTGACCCTGGTGTGTGACCTGGTGTGTGTGACCTGGTGTGTGTGACCCTGGTGTGTGATCCTGGTGTGTGTGACTGGTGTGTGTGACCCTGGTGTGTGTGACCCTGGTGTGTGTGACCTGGTGTGTGTGATCCTGGTGTGTGTGACCTGGTGTGTGTGATCTGGTGTGTGTGACCCTGGTGTGTGTGACCCTGGTGTGTGTGACCCTGGTGTGTGTGATCCTGGTGTGTGTGACCTGGTGTGTGTGTGACCCTGGTGTGTGTGATCTGGTGTGTGTGTGACCTGGTGTGTGTGACCCTGGTGTGTGTGACCTTGGTGTGTGTGACCTGGTGTGTGTGACCCTGGTGACCAGAGTCTGGTGTGTGTGACCTGGTGTGTGTGACCCTGGTGTGTGTGACCCTGGTGTGTGTAGCCCTGGTGTGTGATCCTGGTGTGTGTGACCCTGGTGTGTGTGACCCTGGTGTGTGTGACCTGGTGTGTGACCTGGTGTGTGTGACCCTGTGTGTGTGGCCTTGGTGTGTGTGACCTGGTGTGTGTGACCCTGGTGTGTGTGTGTGGCCTGGTGTGTGACCTGGTGTGTGTGTGACCCTGGTGTGTGTGTGACCCTGGTGTGTGTGACCCTGGTGTGTGAGTCCTGGTGTGTGTGTGACCCTGGTGTGTGTGACCTGGTGTGTGTGTGACCCTGGTGTGTGTGACCTGGTGTGTGTGTGACCCTGGTGTGTGTGACCTGGTGTGTGTGTGACCCTGGTGTGTGTGACCCTGGTGTGGTGTGACCTGGTGTGTGTGTGACCCTGGTGTGTGTGACCTGGTGTGTGTGATCCTGGTGTGTGTGACCTGGTGTGTGTGTGACCTGGTGTGGGTGACCCTGGTGTGTGTGACCTGGTGTGTGTGACCCTGGTGTGTGTGTGCCCTGGTGTGTGTGATCCTGGTGTGTGACCAGGTGTGTGTGACCCTGGTGTGTGTGACCTGGTGTGTGTGATCCTGGTGTGTGTGACCTGGTGTGTGTGACCTGGTGTGTGTGACCTGGTGTGTGTGACCCTGGTGTGTGTGACCCTGGTGTGTGTGGCCTGGTGTGTGTGACCCTGGTGTGTGTGATCTGGTGTGTGTGACCTGGTGTGTGTGTGACCTGGTGTGTGTGACCCTGGTGTGTGTGACCCTGGTGTGTGTGACCCTGGTGTGTGTGACCCTGGTGTGTGTGACCCTGGTGTGTGTGAGCCCTGGTGTGTGTGACCTGGTGTGTGTGACCTGGTGTGTGTGACCGGTGTGTGGAGGTCTGGTGTGTGTGACCTGGTGTGTGTGACCTGGTGTGTGTGACCTGGTGTGTGTGTGACCCTGGTGTGTGTGACCCTGGTGTGTGTGACCCTGGTGTGTGTGATCCTGGTGTGTGTGACCCTGGTGTGTGTGATCCTGGTGTGTGTGACCTGGTGTGTGTGTGATCCTGGTGTGTGTGACCCTGGTGTGTGTGATCCTGGTGTGTGTGACCTGGTGTGTGTGATCCTGGTGTGTGTGACCCTGGTGTGCCCTGGTGTGTGTGTGATCTGGTGTGTGTGACCCTGGTGTGTGTGATCCTGGTGTGTGTGACCCTGGTGTGTGTGACCCTGGTGTGTGACCCTGGTGTGTGTGACCTGGTGTGTGTGATCCTGGTGTGTGTGACCTGGTGTGTGTGACCTGGTGTGTGTGTCCTGGTGTGTGTGACCTGGTGTGTGTGATCCTGGTGTGTGTGACCTGGTGTGTGTGACCTTGGTGTGTGTGTCCTGGTGTGTGACCTTGGTGTGGTGTGACCCTGGTGTGTGTGACTGTGTGTGTGACCTGGTAAGTGATCGGTGTGTGTGACCTGGTAAGTGATCTTGGTGTGTGTGTGACCAAGCTAAGTGACCTTGGTGTGTGTGACCATGGTAAGTGATCTTGGTGTGTGTGACCCTGGTAAGTGATCTTGGTGTGTGTGACCATGGTAAGTGATCTTGAGTGTGTTGACCATGGTAAGTGACCTTGGTGTGTGTGACCATGGTAAGTGATGTTGTGTGTGACAAGCTAAGTGATCTTGGTGTGTGTGACCATGGTAAGTGATCTTGGTGTGTGTGACCTTGATTGTGTGACCATGGTAAAGTGATCTTGGTGTGTGTGACCATGGTAAGTGATCTTGGTGTGTGTGACCATGTGCAGTGATCTTGGTGTGAGTGACCATGGTAGTGATCTTGGTGTGTGTGACCATGGTAAGTGATCTTGGTGTGACCATGGTAAGTGATCTTGGTGTGTGACCATGGTAAGTGATCTTGGTGTGTTGTGACCTGGTAAGTGATCTTGGTGTGTGTGACCATGGTAAGTGATCTTGGTGTGTGTGACCATGTTAAGTGATCTTGGTGTGTGTGGCCTGGTAAGTGATCTTGTGTGAGTAGCCATGGTAAGTGATCTTGGTTTTGTGTGACCAAAGTGATCTTGGTGTGTGTGACATGGTAAGTGATCTTGTTTGTGTGACCATGGTAAGTGATCTTGGTGTGTGTGACCATGGTAAGTGATCTTGGTTATTGTGTGTGACCATGGTAAGTGATGATCTTGGTGTGTGTGACCATGGTAAATGACCTTGGTGTGTGTGTGACCATGGTAAGTGATCTTGGTGTGTGTGACCATGGGAGTGATCTTGGTGTGATGACCATGGTAAATGATCTTGGTGTGTGTGTGCCATGGTAAGTGATCTTGGTGTGTGTGACCATGGTAAGTGATCTTGGTGTGTGTGACCATGGTAAGTGATCTTGGTGTGTGTGACCACGGTAGTGATCTTGGTGTGTGTGACCATGGTAAATGATCTTGGTTTGTGTGACCATGGTAAGTGATCTTGAGTTTGTGTGACCATGGTAAGTGACTGAATTGTTAGTGACCATGTAGGTGATCTTGGTGTTTGCGATCTTGGTGTGTGTGACCATAGTAGTGATCTTGGTGTGTGTGACCATGGTAAGTGATCTTGTGTGTGTGACCATGGTAAAGTGACATCGGTGTGTGTGACCATGGTAAGTGAATAGCTAGTGATGATGTGACCATGGTAAGTGATCTTGGTGTGTGTGACCATGGTAAGTGATTCTTAGTGTGTGTGACCATGGTAAGTGATCTTTGGTGTTTTGTGATCTTGGTGTGTGTGACCATAGTGAAGTGACTTGGTGTGTGTGACCATGGTAAGTGATCTTGGTGTGTGTGACCATGGTAAGTGATCTTGGTGTGTGTGACCATGGTAAGGTGATCTTAGTGTGTGTGACCATGGTAAGTGATCTTGGTGTTTGTGATCTTGGTGTGTGTGACCATGGTAAGTGATCTTGACCAGTGTGTGACCCATGGTAAGTGATCTTGGTGTGTGTGACCATGGTAAGTGATCTTGGTGTGTGTTGACCATGGTAAGTGATCTGGTGTGTGTGACCATGGTAAGTGATCTTGGTGTGTGTGACCATGAAGTGTTAGAAGTGATCTTGGTGGTGGTGTGACCATGGTAAGTGATCTTGTTGAGGTAAGTATTGTGAATACGGTAAAGTGATCTTGGTGTGTGTGACCATGGTAGAGTGATCTTGGGTGTTTGTGATCCTTGGTGTGTGTGACCATGGTAAAGTGACCTTAGTGTGTGTGACCATGGTAAGTGACTTGGGTGTGTGTGTGACCACGGTAGAGTGATCTTGGTGTGTGTGACCATGGTAAGTGATCTTGGTGTGAGGTGTTTGACCATGGTAAGTGACCTTGGTGTGATGTGACCATGGTAAAAGTGATCTTAGTGTTTTGATCTTGGTGTGTGTGACCATAGTAGAAGTGATCTTGGTGTGTGTGACCATGGTAAAGTGATCTTAGTGTGTGTGACCCACAGTATGAGATCTTGTGTGTGTGACCATGGTAGAAGTGATCTTGGTGTTTGTGATCTTGGTGTGTGTGACCATGGTAAGTGATCTTGGTGTGTGTGACCATGGTAGTGATCTTGGTGTGTGACCATAGTGATCTTTGTTTGTGATCTTGGTGTGTGTGACCATGGTAGAGTGATCTTGGTGTCTGTGACCATGCAGAGTGATCATGGTGTGTGTGATCTTGTGTGTGTGACCATGGTATGTGATCTTGGTGTGTGTGACCATGGTTAGTGATCTTGGTGTGTGTGACCATGGTAAGTGATCTTGGTGTGTGTGACCTTGGTGTGTGTGACCATGGTAAGTGACCTTGGTGTGTGTGACCATAGTAAGTGATTTTGGTGTGTGTGACCATATTAGAAGTCTTGGTGTGTGTGAACATGGTGGAGTGACCTTGGTGTGTGTGACCATGGTAAGTGACCTTGGTGTGTGAGCCATGGTAAAGTGATCTTGGTGTTAATGTGACCATGGTAAGTAACTTGGTGAAGTTTGTGGCCATGGTAGAAGTGATCTTGGTGTGTGTGACCATGGTAAGTGATCATGGTGTGTGATCTTGGTGTGTGTGACCATGGTATGTGATCTTGGGTGTGTGACCATGGTTAGTGATCTTGGTGTGTGTGACCATGGTAAGTGATCTTGGTGTGTGTGACCTTGGTATGTGTGACCATGGTAAGTGGTCTTGGTGTGTGTGTGACCTTGGTGTGTGTGACCATAATTATGTGATGTGTGTGTGACCTTGGTGTGTGTGACCATGGTATGTGACCTTGGTGTGTGTGACCATGGTAAATGATCTTGGTGTGTGACCTTGATGTGTGTGACCATGGTATGTGATCTTGGTGTGTGTGACCTTGGGTGTGTGTGACCATGGTATGTGATCTTGTGTGTGTGTGGTGTGTGTGACCATGGTATGTGATCTTGGTGTGTGACCTTGGTGTGTTGTGACCATGGTAAGTGATCTTGGTGTGTGTGACCATGGTAGAGTGATCTTGGTGTGTGTGACATGGTGTGTGTGACCATGGTATGTGACATTAGTGTGTGTGACCATGGTAAATGATCTTGGTGTGTGTGACCTTGGTGTGTGTGACCATGGTATGTGATCTTGGTGTGTGTGACCTTGGTGTGTGTGACCTTGGTGTGTGTGACCATGGTAAGTGATCTTGGTGTGTGTGACCATGGTAAGTGATCTTAGTGTGTGTGACCACGGTAGTGATCTTGGTGTGTGTGACCATGGTAAGTGATCTTGGTGTGTGTGACCACGGTAAGTGATCTTGGTGTGTGTTACCATGGTAAGTGACCTTGGTGTGTGTGACCATGGTAAGTGATCTTGGTGTTTTGCGTCTTGGTGTGTGTGACCAGTAAGTGATCTTGGTGTGTGTGACCATGGTAAGTGATTGGTTTGTGTGACCATGGTAAGTGATCTTGGTGTGTGTGACCATGGTAGAGTGACCTTGGTGTGTGTGACCATGGTAAGTGATCTTGGTGTTTGCGATCTTGGTGTGTGTGTGACCATGGTGAAGTGACCTTGGTGTGTGTGACCATGGTAGAAGTGATCTGGTGTGTGTGACCATGGTAGAGTGACCTTGGTGTGTGTGACCATGGTAAGTGATCTTGGTGTGTGTGACCAGTAAGTGATCTTGGTGTAGGTGACCATGGTAAATGACCTTGGTGTGTGTGACCATGGTAAGTGATCTTGGTGTTTGTGATCTTGGTGTGTGTGACCATGGTAAATTGACCTTGGTGTGTGTGACCACGGTAAGTGATCTTGGTTTGTGTGACCATGTTAAGTGATCTTGGTGTGAGTGACCATGGTAAGTGACTGGTGTGTGTGACCACGGTAAGTGATCTTGGTGTTTGTGATCTTGGTGTGTGTGACCATGGTAAGTGACCTTGGTGTGTGTGACCACGGTAAGTGATCTGGGTGCGTGTGACCATGGTAAGTGATCTTGGTGTGTATGACCATGGTAAGTGATCTTGGTGTGTGTGACCACGTGTAAAGTGATCTTGGTGTGTGTACCATGGTAGAATGATCTGTGTGTGTGACCACGGTAAATGATCTTGGTGTGTGACCACGGTAAGTGATCTTGGTGTGTGTGACCATGGTAAGTGATCTTGGTGTTTGTGATCTTGGTGTGTGACCATGGTAAGTGCCTTGGTGTGTGTGACCATGGTAGTGATCTTGGTGTTTGTGATCTTGGTGTGTGTGACCATGGTAAGTGACCCTGGTGTGTGTGACCACAGTAAGTGATCTTGGTTTGTGTGTGACCATGTTAAGTGATCTTGGTGTGAGTGACCATGGTAAGTGACCTTGGTGTGTGTGACCACGGTAAGTGATCTTGGTGTTTTGATCTTGGTTTTGTGTGACCATGGTAAGTGACTGGTGTGTGTGACCATGGTAAGTGATCTTGTGTGTGTGTGACCACGGTAAGTGACCTTGGTGTGTGTGACCATGGTAAGTGATCTTGGTGTTTGTGATCTTGGTGTGTGTGACCATGGTAAGTGACCTTGGTGTGGGTGACCATGGAGTGTCCTTGGTGTGGGTGACCACGGTAAGTGGTCTTGGTGTGTGTGACCATGGTAAGTGATCTTGGTGTGTGTGACCATGGTAAGTGATCTTGGTGTGTGTGACCATGGTAAGTGATCTTGGTGTGTGTGACCGTGGTAAGTGATCTTGGTGTGTGTGACCATGGTAAGTGACCTTGGTGTGTGTGACCATGGTAAGTGATCTTGGTGTGTGTGGACCATGGTAAGTGATCTTAGTGTTTGTGATCTTGGTGTGTGTGACCATGGTAAGTGACTTGGTGTGGGTGACCATGGTAAGTGATCTTAGTGTTTGTGATCTTGGTGTGTGTGACCATGGTAAGTGACCTTGGTGTGGGTGACCATGGTAGTGTTCTTGGTGTGGGTGACCACGGTAAGTGATCTTGGTGTGTGTGACCATGGTAAATGATCTTGGTGTGTGACCATGGTAGTGATCTTGTGTGTGTGACCATGGTAAGTGATCTTGGTGTGTGTGACCGTGGTAATTGATCTTGGTGTGTGTGACCATGGTAAGTGACCGCTTGTGTGACCATGGTAAGTGATCTTGGTGTGTGTGACCATGGTAAGTGATCATGGTGTGTGTGATCTTGGTGTGTGTGACTTGTATGTGATCTTGGTGTGTGACCATGGTTAGTGATCTTGGTGTGTGTGACCATGGTAAGTGATCTTGGTGTGTGTGACCTTGGTGTGTGTGACCATGGTAGTGACTTGGTGTGTGTGTGACCATGGTAGAGTCTTGGTGTGTGTGACCATGGTAAGTGATCTTGGTGTGTGTGACCATGGTAAGTGACCTTGGTGTGTGTGACCATGGTAAGTGACCTTGGTGTGTGTGACCATGGTAAGTGATCTTGGTGTGTGTGACCATGGTAAGTGACCTTGGTGTGTGTGACCATGGTAAGTGATCTTGGTGTGTGTGACCATGGTAAGTGATCATGGTGTGTGTGATCTTGGTGTGTGTGACCATGGTATGTGATCTTGGTGTGTGTGACCATGGTTAGTGATCTTGGTGTGTGTGACCATGGTAAGTGATCTTGGTGTGTGTGACCTTGGTATGTGTGACCATGGTAAAGTGACCTTGGTGTGTGTGACCATGGTAAGTGATCTTGGTGTGTGTGACCATGGTAAATGATCTTGGTGTGTGTGACCTTGATGTGTGTGACCATGGTATGTGATCTTGGTGTGTGTGACCTTGGTGTGTGTGACCAGTGTGTGATCTTGGTGTGTGTGACCTTGGTGTGTGTGACCATGGTATGTGATCTTGGTGTGTGTGACCTTGGTGTGTGTGTGACCATAGTAGAGTGATCTGGTGTGTGTGACCACTGACCATGGTAAATGATCTTGGTGTGTGTGACCTTGGTGTGTGTGACCATGGTAAGTTGATCTTGGTGTGTGACCTTGGTGTGTGTGACCATGGTAAGTGATCTTGGTGTGTGTGACCATGGTAAATGATCTTGGTGTGTGTGACCTTGGTGTGTGTGACCATGGTAAGTGATCTTGGTGCGTGTGACCATGGTAAATGATCTTGGTGTGTGTGACCTTGGTGTGTGTGACCATGGTAAGTGATCTTGGTGTGTGTGACCTTGGTGTGTGTGACCATCTGTTGTGGCTCAACAAATAATTGACATATTGTGTTGTATATTGGCAATGTTACAATGATAAAGATGCATCATCTCATATACTTTTATGTATCAATGTGTATTGCACACTAATTATCAGAGAAGATTCCGAGTAAGTCAGACCTCACAGCAATATACTGTATGATCACTTAAGAAAATTACGGAGTAAATATATCGACTTGGCATCTGATAGATCTGACATCCTTCACTGTGTGAGAGCAACAGGTCAAGGGCAAGTGTGTTGTCGGAGTCTGACCTTGTACAAACACTTCTTCTTGGTACATTTCATAATCTTATTTTAAAGTGACCGCATGTACAGTACCAGTATCGGTATCTGCCGATACCAACCTTACCGATACCGATTAATCGGTGCATCCCTACCTCGGAGTGTCCTCGGCTGTTGTGCAATACCGTCTGCTATTTTATATCATGAACATTGGAAATATTGTTTTGAAATCTTTAGTTCACACACACACACACACACACACACACACACACACACACACACACATGATCCTGTGTGTGGGAGGTTATAAATTAAGTCTTCGGTAAACCTGACCGATTTTGACGGTGCCCAAATTAGGCTAATTTAGATTTAGTGGTAATTAATTTGTCACTCATGAATAAACTCTCATTAATTTTCGTGGAATATTAATTAACTGGTAACCTTCGCTTATTTTGAATACACCAACACACCTATATCCACTAATGTATCATTCTATATCAACTTTCGCTGATTTTGCAAATATCAATACCTGTATATAAATTGGTGTATAAATCTATTAGTCGTTATCTATCTATACGTATGATACGAACACCCTTTGGTAACTACAAAATAAGTTGGGTAACATGCGAGCAGCCATGAGCGGACAGCAAGTGTTAAACAATGTGTTGAGGATGGTCGGGCAACTGCTATCATTATTGTTAAATGGGTCAACTGGAACCCACGACGGCACGTGACCTGTTGGGTGCCTCTGGCTCTCTAATGCCCTCTAATCTATACCTCATGGGACCGGAGACCTGTGGGGTTGAAGGCTGCAAATACTGTACAAGACGCCTCCCAGATGTAGATAACCCAGGAAACAGAACTAAATACACACACACACACACACACACACACACTACAATTACTTTGCTGTCACTCGGAATCGAGTATGACGATCATCCAGCCATGATACAATGATATAAGTTATTAAAAATGTCACCTAGGTTAGTGAGTTTTGAGGTGACTAAAGAGGTCGATAAGGGACCGGCAGCGTCGTTCACATTCGTTGCACATGTGGAGGGCTCCATCAACTGCAGAGACGTGGCAGCGTCTTTCCAGCGTTGGTGCTTGTCTGCTTCGGTTTGCAGTCGGGCTAACTCGAAATAATGACACCTTCTCGTGTGGTACTCCTCAAGCGTTACGATGTGGAGGAATCGACTCCCAGGTGAGAACGATTTGGTACTTTTCAGGTTTCTCTTAAGACTATCCTTATATCTTTTCAATTGCTTGCCGGCGTTACGTTTACTATTTGTTAGGTGACTGTAAAGTAGCTGCTTTGGCAGTCTCCTGTCGTCTATGCGGGTAATATGGCCAGTCCAACGTAGTTGTTCATGAATAATGATAGCCTCGATGCTCCTACAGTTGGTGTCAGCAAGAATACTGGCTTTTGTTCTCTTGTCTTCACAGAACTCAGAAAATGGAATGTAGACTACGTTGGTGAAAGTTTTCAAGTGCCTTGAGGTGCCTCCTGTATGTGATACATGTCTTGCTGTCATACAGCAGGGTGGGGAGGACCACTGTTCGATATACGTGCAGCTTTGTAGATAATTTCAGCTTCCTACAGCTGAAGACACATTCAGGTCTGCCAAAGGCTTCAGATGCACATCTGATGCTGAATCTCTTCCTCGATGTCTGCGGTGGGAGCCGAGATACCGAAAGTGGGCAACATTAGAGAGGGTAGTACCGTTAGGCTGGATGGATGGTGGAGGTGTGTCTGAACCAGGGGCAGGTTGAAAGAGAATCTGAGTCTTACGTACACTCGCAACAAAAAATATCGGTGCGTACTGTAGTGCGAACAATTTGAGACCAGTGACGATAGGTATTGGGAAAGGCGAGTTGTTCCAGCCGTATATGGCAACACCTAGTGGAGGGAAGGGGGGTTATGAGGATACACTTACCAACCTTCCCGACATATCACAGTGTATATGTATCGTTTCGGGACTCGTCGATCTCGCCCTGCATCGATACTTTTTGGTGCGAGTGTACATTCACCTCAAGGCCGAAATGCGCATACAGGTCTGCGTAGGTGTTCAGGATCTTCTGTAAGTCATGTTCAGTGTGAGCAACAAGGGTGAGGTCGACTGCATACTGAAGTTTAGTAATGGAAGCTCCCGACACCTTTGTTCTTGCCTGGAGTGGTCTTATGTTGAAAAGACCCCCCTTCACCCGGTACTCGATGTTCACCCGCTGGCTAAATTGGCATTGATACAAGTAAAGAAGGCAGCCAAGAAGATGGAAAAGAGAGTTGGTGCCAGTACACACCCTTCCTTAACCCCTGTTTGGATGGGGAAGAACTCTGACTGGGTGCCGTTGTATTGGACACTGCCGTTCATGCCATCGTGGAGTTGCCTCACAATGGCGATGCATTTTGGTGGGCAGCCAAAATGGCTGAGGGTCGATGAAAGCCATGTACAGGTCACGATGCTGTTCTCTGCACTTTTCCTGTATCTGGCGGGCAGCAAAAATCATGTCAGGGGTGCCATGTGATGGTCTAATACCACATTGAGATTCTGGAAGGAAGTTCTCCGCCTCAGGAAGAAGTCTGTTTAGGAGGACTCGGGCGATAATCTTGCCAGCTACGGAGAGCAGCGAGATCCCATGGAAGTTGCTACAGTCTAACCGGTCTCCCTTGTTCTTATAAATATTCACAATGGAGGCATCTTTAGGACCTTGAGGGATTTCCTCCTCTTCTCGTAGATTCTCCAGGAGAGATTGGAAACGGCTGGTAAGTAGAGGTCCTCCTGCTTTATACACCTCGGCTGGGATTCCATCCAGCCCTGAGGTGGGTCAGCTCTGGATGCTTAGGGACCTGCTGGGTAGTCAGGATATCCACATCGATGTTTCGGTTGAGTAATGAATGGTAGTGCTCTTTCCAGCGCTGAAGGAGGCCTTTATCGTCTTTAATTATGAGGTTACAATCAGATGAGTGGAGGGGGGTTGCGCCACGAGTGACTGGCCCATAAAATATTTTAGTGGAAATGAAAAATTCGCACATCTTGTGCTGATCTGGAAGTTTTTGTGCTTCACATGCTTAAAGCAGCACGTTCATCACCGTGCCCTTGAACTATGTAGGCCTGCCTAAACAAGGTATTGGTGATAGTGAGGTTATGTGCAGCACACTTGCTGAGGAGGAGTAGGCCGTTGGGATTACACTTGCCTAGTTCATTTCTCCCTATGGTTCCCTGCCAAATGTTAGCATCTCTGCCAACTCTGGCATTGAAGTTGCCAAGGAGCACAACCTTATCTTCTCTGGGGATCGAGGTTAGCACTCTGTCGAGGTCGGTGTAAAAGACCTCCTTGATGTCATCCTCTGCATCCAGTGTTGGCATGTCTGCACTGATGAAGAAGGCATGACGTGAGTGATTCAATGGGACTCGAAGCGTCATGAGGCACTAGTTGATCCCAATAGGCATTTCAGTTAGCCTGTGTAGGATGCATTGGCGGATGCCAAAGTCAACTCCATAAATGCGGTTTCTCTCTGCAGCAGGCTTACCCTTCCCGAAGAAGGTGTAGCCAGACCTCCGTTCTGTGAGTTGATCCTCATCTGGGAGCCGGGATTCACTGATGGCTGCTATGTCGATGTTATACCTTGCCAGCTCTTTTGCCACAAGGGCAGTTCTTCTTTCAGGACGCGCATTTGTGCCAGTATCCAGAAGGGTCCTGACATTTCATGCAGCGACTATAAGAGGTTGTATGGTCTGTTTTTGTTAGGATCTGTGATTTTGGTTGTGTTTTCGACCGCATAAGGATGACCTTACTGGATGCGGTTGCCCAGTCAGGTTGGGTTTTTAGGCAGGCTATGAGTAGGACACCTCTTCCACCCCATGTGGGGGTAAAAGATTGGCTCCCCGAAAGGTCTGCTCAGTTGCACAGACAGGACCGGATTGCACTGCTGCCTATATCCCAGTGCATAAATGACCATCTTATCTGTGCCGCCCATGTGCAGAGTTGTGACGAGAGACTCCCGGCAGTCATCTCTGTCTGTCCCCGTCGCAACTCGTCCGTCGCCATAGGACTTTTGGGGATATAGGGAATTTGATAATGATGAGAGGTATGTTGAACTGGGTAATGGCTACACGTGAGTAGATTTATGTGGTGAGGC
This sequence comes from Homarus americanus, assembly GCF_018991925.1. Classification (NCBI taxonomy): domain Eukaryota; kingdom Metazoa; phylum Arthropoda; class Malacostraca; order Decapoda; family Nephropidae; genus Homarus; species Homarus americanus. Next base: position 1,705 of record NW_024729443.1, on the reverse strand, counting down.
AGGAGCGCAGGCTGTAACCACACATATTGGGTCTCCGTTTTCCTGATCCAGTGATGCAAGTGTTGCAACGATTGGGGAGAGGGAGAATTGTATTGGACTGCCGATAGCCCAGTTTGTTGTGGTTTAGCCTTAGTAGCCTGTCCATCATGCATTGCCTTCTTCCGCCGGTGTAGTCGTTGGGTTTCCATGGTGGTCAACTCTTCCGCCTACACCGCCGTTGGGTTCTTGTGGTTGGTGGCGGTGGTTGGTAGGCTCCAGGACGTGTCCACATGCCAGTGGGCTTATGCGCCGTCCCTCTGGGGCCCACTGTTACTCCGAGATACCCTGCTGATCTAGCCTGGGCCCACGAGGCACCCAGTTACCATGTGTTGCCGCAGCAAGAGTCTTGATGGTGAGGAGGCTGTGTACTGACAGGGAAACACTTAAGCATGTTGCTTCCCTGTTCGCCACGAGGGCTAGCTAGCGGCGGTAGCTGAAAGCGAGAGGGAGTAAGCAGTGCTTTCACCTTAACACTAACATAATGCTGCCACCCAAGACGCATTTCACCACCCTGTGTGAACACGCACACACACACACACACACACACACACACACACACACACACACAGCTGCATATAAGTATTATACACATCATCATCATCTGCTTACATCAAGTCGTTGTGTTATAAAGATTAAACAAAAGAACCCGGAATAAACCTCTTGTTAGGTAAAAGTCACACGAGACATCCCCCTTCTCATATCTGACCTGGGAATCGAACCTGGGTCTAGGTATGCATGTATCACCTCAGTATATTGGCGTTAACAGACAGTGACGGGTTGACTGATGCTTCTCAAATGATGATGATGATGATGATGATGATGATGATGATGATGATGATGATGATGATGATGATAATAATAATAATAATAAAACTCGGACCATTTTACTTCACGAGTCTCGACATGAGTGAAGTATTTTTTTTTTCTCAACAATATCACAAAGAACCATACCCCTCCCTCAGTCCCTCTCATGCCAGACAAGTATGGCGCTCTTCTAAACATCACATAACATTTACTCATTTCTTAATTGCTTTTATACTCACATCACTCGAGAAAAAGAAAAACCTTAAAAGAGAGAGAAGAAGAATCTGTTGCCGCTGTATTGCTGAGTAAAAATCGTGCAACATTTTCGTCACCGTTGTGTGCCCGTAATGACTCATTCTCCCTCTTTCCATTTTCGAGGTCTGGCAATGTTCGCTTCGGGAATATGGCTCGGATTTGTTTTTAACGAGACCCAAGCTGCCAGACTTTTTGTAATCGGTCGATTCTTTATTTACGTCTCTGTCTCTGTCTGTCTCTGTCTGTCTGTCGGTCTGTCTATGTCTTTGTGTGTGTTTTTGTCTGTTTTTGTCTGTTTGTGTGTGTGTGTGTGTGTGTGCGCGCGCATTGAAGGACCATCTGTAACAATCTATAAAATCTAAGCTAATAACTAACTAGGCTAAGGTCAAAGGAGGTCAATATCACAGCAGAATACACACACACACATTATCTGTGTGTCATACCATCCGCCTCACTTACCCACCAGAGACACTCTTATCAATCATCTCATTACCACCTGAGACCACCTCAGAATTAGGTGCCCATGTGCCAAGTTAGTATAATGCGGGGATTATAATGAAATTGACACCACCGATATCTAGAACCAGCTGTCACTATCACAAGCTGT
>NW_024729442.1:0-19739 GCF_018991925.1 Homarus americanus | reverse complement strand
ATGATGTTATATGTAGTGATGATGTGGAAAAAGTTGCTATTATGGGTATGTGGTCACTGGTGCTGGCGGGTCCAGGTTTTATATGTGTGTGAAAATGATGGTTTCTGTTTGTCAGAATTATGCCGGGATTCCCAGAATTTCCCGGTTTTATGAATGTTTGAAAGTCTGGGCCTAGGTGTTGTAGTATCTTGCGTTATTTAATGGGAGAATGACAAGCACATGGTCAGTCTGGCTGGGCGTTTATTCTCTGTTCATGGTTACTACGTGCCAAACACATTTCGTGTTTACACAAGCCTAAACACTTTCTGACTTTGGTAAGAAGTAACATAATATATAATATATATATATATTCAATAAAGGCAGCATATAAACATACATATATATAACACTATTTCTCCCTTTCGAAAGAGAGCATGGCTGCTACAAATCCTAAATAAACAAAACTTACAGAATTACATATGGCAGGGAAGAAGGGAATAGAACACAACAAATATAACTTCCTAACCAAACAGTTTTGAAAGGCCTGTTCACAATTCAGATAATTAGAGGTCTAATTTAATTACAGGTCTCCTAACTCTGTTTGATCTTCTAGGACTATTCCCTCCATCAAGTTTTACAGGGGTTTCACTTGCACTCTGTGCATTATCAGTGACAGACATATCATCACTACAATCAGTTGACACAGTGAGTGGATGCTGGGAAACATCATCTTTGACATCATCATCATGATGATCATCTGAAACTGTGTCAAGTTTATCATCATGTCCTGGTGCTACATTCATCTCGTCATGTACTTGAATGATGTGGTCCACATGAACATATCTCAAAGAGTTACCACATTTCACTAAATATGTCCTAGATCCACATACCTTGTCAATGACACCAGTTATCCACTTTGCATGTACAGTACCATAACCTTTAGCCATGTTCCTAACGCTCACCCTATCATTTACCTCGAACACTCTTTCACTGGAACTCTTATCATGATACATTTTTTGTTGAGCTTGTTTCCTCTCTACAACTTCAAACAGACTTGGCTTAACTAAACTTAATCTTGTTCTCAACTGTCTCTTCACCATTAACTCTGCAGGAGTACATCCTGTCACACTATGTGGCGTTGTTCTGTATCTGAGTAAGAAATTTGCTAGTCTGTGTTTCATTGATTTTCCTACAGTTCCTTGAATTACCTGCTTGGAAAGTGCTTCCTTTACAATTCTAACTGATCTCTCAGCTGCACCATTAGAGGCAGGATGATAGGGTGGAGTCAGTACATGCCTTACACCGTTGAATCTCATGAAGTTTTTAAACTCTGATGATTGGAATGGAGGACCATTGTCAAAAACTACCTCTTCTGGTATTCCATGTTCGGCAAATAATAATCTTAATTCATCACTGGTGCTACCAGCATTAGTACTGTACATGTGCTTAACATCAATCCACTTTGAATGACTATCAATTAATACAAGAGTAGTCTTCACTAAGAAACGTAACATAGATAATCCAGTATTAAAATGAAATGATACTCCTATTAAATTTCAGACCCCAGTAAAATTTCTCGGTGTTCATTTTGACCGGAAATTAACGTGGAAAAACCACATTAACGAGCTTGAAAGTAGATGTCTTAAAGTCACAAACATCCTGAAAGTTTTATCAGGTACTACATGGGGAGCCGATAGGAAATCTTTATTAATGGTGTACAAGACCCTGATCAGATCAAAACTTGATTATGGGTGCCAGTTGTATGCTTCTGCATGCGACACCACACTCGCAAAGCTGACCGGAATACAGAACCGATGCCTTCGTCTATGTCTGGGTGCTTACAGGTGTACACGTATAGAAAGACTAGAGGTGGAGGCCCATGTCCCTCCACTCCACATCACGAGGGACATGTTGACGCTAAGGTACGGGTTGAGTGCGGCTAGGAGGCGCGGCACAGGCCACCCAGGTTGGTATGCTGTTGCTAAATCCCGTTTCCTGCAGCTGCTAGGTCCCCGTCCTCGGTTGTCCGCCTCCAGACCTTGTGCCAGGGTGCAGGTATCCACTTCGAAGACGTTGATAGATATGTTCCACCGTTGTGTCCGCCATGGGAGAACCCCAACTTCCATGTGGAAACATCGTGGCTTCCAGGAGGGAAGAATGACTTTCATCCTGAGCTCCTGAAACAACTTTTCTATCAATTTCTGGAAGGATATAGCGCCTATACTCACGTGTACACCGACGGGTCCAAGACTGACGACAACGTTGGAGCCGGTATCTGGAGCAGAGACGGGGAGTGGAGCTCCCGCCTGCCGCGGCATACAACCATATTCACTGCAGAGATGTTTGCAATAAGTAGAGCCATTGACATTGCAATAACAAGCGATGTCAATGATGTTGCTATCATTTCAGATTCTATGTCAGCTCTTAAAGCAATTCAAGGTGGTGACACTGCCAGCAATGAGATACAGGGCAACATTATTAATAAACTACATGAGTGTGCCAAGAATATTGTGCTGATATGGATGCCTGGGCATTGCAACATTCGTGGCAATGAACAGGCAGACAAACTAGCAAAAGCGACTGTGGGTATGTATGTATGTATGAATGACCCTGAGAGCGTCAGTCGTGTCTCTCCTTGGGGAAGACATATACAACAGGAAAGTGGCAACATGAATGGACGAGGTTAGATCTTCGCAACAACTGGAAGACTAACATAGGAAACTGGCTCTCAGCATACAGAAAGAATAGGAAGGAAGAGGTGGTTCTCGCCAGACTAAGGTTAAATTGTACCTATCTGACCCACCTAAAAGCTTACATAGATAACTCCTTTCCGCCTATCTGTGCCACGTGCAACAAAACTATCTCCATTCGACACATTCTGACTGAGTGCAGCCAGTACGGACCAGAACGCCGGCAGCTGGTGATCCTAGCTGCCGAGCAAGGCTTCGTGCTGACTGTACCCAATTTATTGCAAGATGATGTCACCATAAGTGACGCTGTAATAATATTCCTCAAGGAGACCCAACTTATCGGCATGTTGTGAAAGACACACGCATGAACGCTTTTTATAATATGTATGTAACCATGCCCTAAAGAAAATAAAAATGAATAAAACAAAAATTAAAACATACAACATCAGAGACATATCATAAACCTTTCCATTACATACAACACGCGCATATACCAAGTTAAACTGATACCTACCAACACATATTCAAACAAAAAGACACGGGCTAAAAAAAAAAAAAAAAAAAACAGAAACTTGTCACCTGACCGGCCATTTCATCTGGACTGTCAGTAACTCACCATCATATCACTCACTCATACCTTAATTCATCCCAAATCAAACAACACCAAGAAGAAAGAAGACCACCAGAGTACCAAGAACAAGAAGACCATAAGAATAACAAGAAAAGAAGAAACAGGACAATCAGATTAGTTGTACCATCAGAGTAATGGAGTAATGTGGCAAGAAAGAAGACCAAGAATAGTAGAAGAAACCTCAAGAAGAAGAAAGAGACATGGCCGAAATAGTCTAAAGGCGAAGTGGCTAGCAATCCCCAAGCCTACTACCTACTACAACGTAAGACCTCCACCTCGGGGTAGTGAATAAGTATTCAAATAAACAAAAACCCTCCTTGTTTATTACTCAGGTGCTCCGAGATTAAAGTGAGCTAATACAATCAAAACACCATCCTGTTGAGCAGCTTGACAATAATAAAGAAAATCTGGAAAATCATTTTATGGTAAAAACTGAAAGTGGGTCTCATAGGCATGACTGCCCGTTAGTGATAGTGTAGATACAGCACACTATAATCTTAAGTATTCTGTACACAAGAAGGCAGCATGGCCGGTACTGCACTCAACCGCATTCACTTCCCCTATTTCTAAACTTAGGTACCCAGTTGCAGCTGGGTGAACTCAGAGTGCCCGGGGACCGTTAGAACAGGAAACGAGCGCTATATCCATACAGGCAGCTTAATGGATGATAGTGACCCCAAAGGTACTGTAGATCAGGGTTTTCAACTATGGGTCCTGACCCTCAGTGGGTCGCGAATAATAAATTAGTCTAAAATAAATTAGAAAAAAATAAAATGGGTCGCGAAAATAAATAAGAAAATAAAAAATAAATGCACCATAATTTAGGCTTGGTTATTAATGTACACCCACAGTCTAGAGACTGTAGGAGAGATTTCGATTCTTTTTACCTCTCACAGCTTGGCAGAAAACCGTAATCGTAGTTTTTCCCTGTAATTCAACCTGCTTTCTAACTTAACTTATTTATCCTAACTCAATAATAATATCTTAATATATGATAAAAGCATATCGCCTGGCAGCGCCAAACGCACGAGATGAATTATTAGTGTGTTATTATCATTATTAGGATTATAATTGTTAGGTTATAGGTTAGGTTAAATTAGGTTAAATTAGTTTATAGGATGAGGAAAATCATAGATTACGAGTTTTTTCTGCAAACGGATGACATAGAGGTAAAGAAAGAATCAGGAAATGCTCTCCTGTATCACCATCCCCACAGTTTATGACTGTGATAACGCCTTTACCGCCTCTCGCCTCTCAGTGTTTAATGGGTGGCAATTCAAATTGTTGTTCTGTTGGGTCGCAGTAAAAAGTCTGAAAAACACTGCTGTAGATCTGTTAAGCTGTGTTGCCGGACAGTACAGCGATAGCTAAGTGCGTAGTTAGTAATATAATCCAAAACGTCTTCTTCGAGGTATAATAAAGACGTATGTTAGTATGCAGTAACTGTGGTAAAACAATTTGTATGTGTGTGTGTGTGTGTGTGTGTGTAGTTGCAAGAATCACCAGACAGCCAATTTAATACTGGTATTGGCAGCGTCATTTGCGTCAGTGTGTCATGCAACCTCGAAAGAGAAGGTAGCACTGAAATATTGTGGAGTTGGAAGTTAGTAGGTGTAGAACTGACTTATAATTTATTGTTTAATATTTGTCTAAACACTTGGAAAGACATGTCGGTGCGCATCGGAATCATTGAAGTACGGCAGGACTAACTCCGGTTAATATGTTTAGTGCAACGTTAGTGGCCTCGAAAATCTAAATGCTGTTTTTTCGGAAGAATGCATCTGCTTTTGTGTCATGAAAGCATCTGAACCACTATCCCCTAGCTGGATTGCATTGCATAGACAAGAGTTTAAATTTGGTTATTGTGGAAAACTTTGAGACAAATGAAAACGCCTCTACAAAAAATAGATTTGTGGAAAAATAAAAATTAGTGGACTTGCTGAGCTACTGTGGTTTTACGCGTTTGACTGTTGAAATGTCAATTAATATTTAGTGTAAATATGAGTAAAACACTTATTAGTTTCTACGCCAATAACTAGAGACGCCAGCAGCAATGTATTGCACATGCTTACACTGTTACTCTGACGAAGAAATTGGGTTAGCTGGTGGTTGATGCTGGGATGGTGTAGAAGTGGTAGTGGTTGATGCTGGGATGGTGTAAATGGTGGTGGTTGATGCTGGGATGGTGTAGAAGTAGTGGTGGTTGATGCTGGGATGGTGTAGAAGTAGTGGTGGTTGATGCTGGGATGGTGTAGAAGTAGTGGTGGTTGATGCTGGATGTGTAGATGGTGGTGGTTGATGCTGGGATGGTGTAGAAGTGGTGGTGGTTGATGCTGGGATGGTTTAGTAATAGTGGTGGTTGATGCTGTGATGTGTAGTAGTAATGGTGGTTGATGCTGGGATGGTGTAGAAGTAGTGGTGGTTGATGCTGGGATGGTGTAGAAGTAGTGGTGGTTGATGCCGGGATGGTGTAGAAGTAGTGGTGGTTGATGCTGGGATGGTGTAGAAGTAGTGGTGGTTGATGCTGGGATGGTGTAGAAGTAGTGGTGATGCTGGGATGGTGTAGAAGTAGTGGTGGTTGATGCTGGGATGGTGTAGAAGAAGTGGTGGTTGATGCTGGGATGGTGTAGAAGTAGTGGTGGTTGATGCTGGATGGTGTGAAGTGGTGGTGGTTGATGCTGGGATGGTGTAGAAGTAGTGGTGGTTGATGCTGGGATGGTGTAGAAGTAGTGGTGGTTGATGCTGGGATGGTGTAGAAGTGGTGGTGGTTGATGCTGGGATGGTGTGAAGTAGTGGTGGTTGATGCTGGGATGGTGTAAATGGTGGTGGTTGATGCTGGGATGGTGTAGTAATGGTGGTGGTTGATGTTGGATGGTGTAGTAGTAGTGGTGGTTGATGCTGGGATGGTGTAGAAGTAGTGGTGGTTGATGCTGGGATGGTGTAGAAGTAGTGGTTGATGCTGGGATGGTGTAGAAATGGTGGTTGATGCTGGGATGGTGTGGAAGTAGTGGTGGTTGATGCTGGGATGGTGTAGAAGTAGTGGTGGTTGATGCTGGGATGGTGTAGAAAGTAGTGGTGGTTGATGCTGGGATGGTGTAGAAGTAGTGGTGGTTGATGCTGGGATGGTGTAAAGTAGTGGTGGTTGATGCTGGGATGAATAAGAAGAGAGGTGGTTGATGCGGGATGGTGTAGAAGTAGTGGTGGTTGTGCTGGGATGGTGTAAGTAGTGGTGGTTGATGCTGGGATGGTGGTAGAAGTAGTGGTGGTTGATGCTGGGATGGTGTAGAGTAGTGGTGGTTGATGCTGGGATGGTGTAGAAGTAGTGGTGGTTGATGCTGGGATGGTGTAGAAGTAGTGGTGGTTGATGCTGGGATGGTGTAGAAGTAGGTGGTGGTTGATGCTGGGATGGTGTAGAAGTAGTGGTGGTTGATGCTGGGATGGTGTAGAAGTGGTGGTGGTTGATGCTGGGATGGTGTAGTAATAGTGGTGGTTGATGCTGTGGTGTAGTAAGTAGTGGTGGTTGATGCTGGGATGGTGTAGAGTAGTGGTGGTTGATGCAGGATGGTGTGGAAGTAGTGGTGGTTGATGCTGGGATGGTGTAGTAATAGTGGTGGTTGATGCTGGGATGGTGTAGTAGTAGTGGTGGTTGATGTGGGATGGTGTAGAAGTGGTGGTGGTTGATGCTGGGATGGTGTAGAAGTAGTGGTGGTTGATGCTGGGATGGTGTAGTAGTAGTGGTGGTTGATGCTGGGATGGTGTAGTAGTAATGGTGGTTGATGCTGGGATGGTGTAGAAGTGGTATGGTTGATGCTGGGATGGTGTAGAAGTAGTGTGGTTGATACTGAGATGAAGTGCTAGTAGTGGTGGTTGATAATGGGATGAAGTACTAGTAGTGTGGTTGATACTGAGATGAAGTGCTAGTAGTGGTGGTTGATAATGGGATGAAGTACTAGTAGTGGGGGTTGATGTGCTAGTCGTGGTGGTTGATACTAGGATGATGTGCTAGTAGTGGTGGTTGATAATGGGATGAAGTACTAGTAGTGGGGGTTGATACTGTGATGATGTGCTAGTCGTGGTGGTTGATACTAGGATGATGTGCTAGTAGTGGTGGTTGATACTGGGATGGTGTAGAAGTAGTGGTGGTTGATGTTGGGATGGTGTGCTAGTAGTCGTGATTGATACTGGGATGATGTGCTAGTAGTGGTGGTTGATACTGGGATGGTGTAGAAGTAGTGGTGGTTGATGCTGGGATGGTGTGCTAGTAGTGGTGATTGATACTGGGATGAGGTGCTAGTAGTGGTGGTTGATACTGGGATGGTGTAGTAGTAGTGGTGGTTGATGCTTTGATGGTGTAGTAGTAGTGGTGGTTGATGCTGGGATGGTGTAGTAGTAGTGGTGGTTGATGCTGGGATGGTGTAGAAGTAGTGGTGGTTGATGCTGGGATAGTGTAGTACTAGTGGTGGTTGATACTGGGATGGTGTAGTAGTAATTGTGGTTGATGCTGGGATGTTGTAGTAATAATGGTGGTGGTTGATGCCGGGATAGTGTAGAAGCAGTGGCTGGCTGATGCTGGGATAGTGTAGTGGTAGTGGTGGTTGATGCTGGGATAGTGTAGTAACAGTGGTGGTGGTTGATGCCGGGATAGTGTAGTAGTAGTGGTGGTTGATGCTGGATAACGTAGTAATAGTGGTGGTTGATGCTGGGATGGTGTAGAAGTAGCGTTGGTTGATGCTGGGATAGTGTAGTAGCAGTGGTGGTTGATAGAGAAATGGTGAAGTAGTAGTGGTGGTTGATGCTGGGATAGTGTAGTAGCAGTGGTGGTAGATACTGGGATGGTGAAGTAGTAGTGGTGGTTGATGCTGGGATAGTGTAGTAGCAGTGGTGATAGATACTGGGATGGAGTAGTACCAGTGGTGGTTGATGCCCTGATAGTGTAGTAGCAGTGGTGGTGGTTGATGCTGGGATAGTGTAGGAGTAATAGTGGTTGATGCTGGGATAGTGTAGTAGTGGTGGTGGTTGATGCTGTAATAGTGTAGTAGTAGTGGTGGTTGATGATGGGATAGTGTAGTAGTAGTGGTGGGGGTTGATGCTGGGATAGTGTAGTAGTAGTGGTGATTGATGCTGGGATGGTGTAGTAGTAGTGGTGGTTGATGCTGGGTTAGTGTAGTGTAGTAGTGTGGTGGTTGGGTGAGTAGTGGTAGCAGTGGTGGTTGATGCTGGGATAGTGTAGTGGTAGTGGTGTTGATGCTGGGATAGTGTAGTAGCAGTGGTGGTGGTTGATGCCAGTAGTAGTGGTGGTTGATGCAGTGGTGGTTGATGCGGGATAGTGTAGTAGTAGTGGTGGTTGATGCTGGGATAGTGTAGTAGTAGTGGTGGTTGATCCTGATGGTGTAGTAGCAGTGGTGGTGGTTGATGCTGGGATAGTGTAGTAGTGGTGGTTGATGCTGGGATAGTGTAGTAGTAGTGGTGGTTGATGCTGGGATAGTGTAGTAGTAGTAGTGGTAGTTGATGCTGGGATAGTGTAGTAGTAGTGGTGGTGGTTGATGCTGAGATAGTGTAGTAGCAGTGGTGGTGGTTGAAACCGGGATAGTGTAGTAGCAGTGGTGGTGGTTGATGCTGGGATAGTGTAGTAGCAGTGGTGGTGGTTGATGCTACGATAGTGTAGTAGTAGTGGTGGTGGTTGATGCTGGGATAGTGTAGTAGCAGTGGTGGTTGATGCTGGGATGGTGTAGAAGTAGTGGTGGTTGATGCTGGGATGGTGTAGTAGTAGTGGTGGTTGATGCTTGATGGTGTAGTAGTAATGGTGGTTTGGCGGGATTGTGTAGAAGTAGTGGTGGTTGATGCTGGGATGGTGTAGAAGTAGTGGTGGTGATGCTGGGATGGTGAAGCAGTGGTGGTTGATGCTGGGATGGTGTAGAAGTAGTGGTGGTTGATGCTGATGGTGTAGAAGTAGTGGTGGTTGACGGGATGGTGTAGAAGTAGTGGTGGTTGATGCTGGGATGGTGTAGAAGTAAGTGGTTGATGTGCTGGGATGGTAGAATAGTGGTGGTTGATGCTGAGGTGGTAGCAGTGGTGGCTGATGCCGGGATGGTGTAGAAGTAGTGGTGGTTGATGCTGGGATGGTAGCAAGGGAGGTTGATGCTGATGCAGAAGTAGTGGTGGCTGATGCTGGGATGGTGTAGAAGCAGTGGTGGCTGGATGCCGATGGTGTAGTAATAGTGGTGGTTGATGCTTTGATGGTGCAGTATAATGGTGGTTGATGCTGACGGTGTAGAAGTAGTGGTGGTTGATGCCGACGGCAGTAGCAGTTGGTAGATTCTGGGACGGTGCAGAAGCAGTGGGGCTGATGCTGGCAGCTGGCGGTGTAGCTGATGCTGGGATGGTGCAGAAGCAGTGGTGGCTGACGCTGGACGGTGCAGGAAGTGAGTGCGTTGATGCCGACGGTGCAGAAGCTTGCGGTGGCTGATGCCGACGGTGCAGAAGCAGTGGTGGCTGATGCCGATGGTAGCGAAGCAGTGGTGGCTGATGCTGACGCAGTAGCAGCAGGCTGTGGACGGTGCAGAAGCAGGCCGACGCCGACGGTGCAGAAGCCAGTGGTGGCTGATGCCGATGGTGCAGCCAGGCGGTGGCCGATGCCGGGACGGTGCAGGCATGGTGGTGGCTGATGCCGACGGTGCAGAAGTGAGTGGTGGCTGACGCCGACGGTGCAGAAGCAGTGGTGGCTGATGCCGATGGCGCAGAAGCAGTGGTGGCTGATGCCGATTGCGGTAGAACAGTGGTGGCTGACGTGCCGAGATGGCGGTAAGGCGTGGTGGTTGATGCCGGGACGGGTGTGAAGCAATAGTGGCGAGTTGACGGCGAGTGAGTACGGTGGCCGACGGGGATGGCGGTGAAGTAGTGGTGGTTGATGCCGACGGTGCAGCAATAGTGGTAGTCGATGCCGACGGCAGCCAGTGGTGGCTGATGCCGGACAGGCAAATAGTATGTGGCTGATGCTGGACGGTAGAAGCAGTGGTGGTTGATGCCGGGACGGTATTAGTGGTGGCTGATGCTGGACGGTGTAGTAGCAGTGGTGGCTGACGCCGGGACGGTGCACAGGCGGTGGCTGATGCCGGGATGGTGTAGCCAGTGGTGATGCCGAGATGAGAAGCAGTGGTGGTTGACGCCGAATGAAAGTGGTGGTCGATGCTGGGCGGCGGCGTTAGGTGGTGGCTGATGCCGGACGGTAGCAGGCGGTGGCTGATGCTGGACGGTGTGAAGCAGCAGGCTGATGCCGACGGTGCAGAAGCTTGGTGGCTGATGCCGACGGCAGGAAGCAGGTGGTGGCTGACGCCGGGACGGTGGTAGCTAGTGGTGGCTGATGCCGACGGGTGGCAGCCAGTGTGGTTGATGCTGGATGGTGCAGTAGCAGTGGTGTTGATGCCGGGACGGTGCAGGCCAGTGGCTGATGCCGACGGCAGAAGTAGTGGTGGTTGATGCTGACGTTGCAGCTAGCGGTGATGACGCGAGCGTAGAAGCAGAGGTGGCTGATGCCGATGGTGTAGTAATAGTGGTGGCTGATGCTGACGGTGCAGGCTAGTGGTGGTCGATGCCGGGATGGTGCAGAAGCAGGTGGCTGATGCCGGGATGGTGCAATAGTGGCAGTGATGCTTGACGGTGAGGAGCAATGGCGGCTGACGGACGGTGCAGAAGCAGTGGTGGTTGATGCCGATGGTGTAGGCTAGTGGTGGTTGATGCTGACGGTAGCAGTAGTGGTAGTTGATGCTTGATGGTGCAGCAGTAATGATGGTTGATGCTGGGATGGTGTAGAAGCAGTGGTGGTTGATGGCTGGTGGTGCAGTAAGCAGTGGTGGCTGATGCCGGGGATGGTGTAGAAGCTAGTGGTGGTTGATGCTGGGATGGTGTAGGCTAGTGGTGGTTGATGCTGGGATGGAAGCGGTGGTGGTTGATGCCGATGGTGTAGTAGCAGTGGTGGTTGATGCCGGGATGGTGTAAAGCAGTGGTGGTTGGGCGATGGTGTAGGAAGCAGTGGTGAGGTTGATGCCGGGATGGTGCAGAAGTAGTGGTGGTTGATGCTGGGATGGTGTAGAAGTAGTGGTGGTTGACGCGATGGTGTAGCCAGTGGTGGCTGATGCCGGGATGGTGTAGAAGCTAGTGGTGTCGATGCCGGGACGGTGCAGAAGAAAGTGGTGGCTGATGCCGGATGGGGAAGTGAAAGTGGTGGCTGATGCCGACGGTGCAGTAGCAGTGGTTGATGCCGGATGGTGTAGCAACAGTGGTGGTTGATGCCTGACGGTGCAGAAAGTAATGGTGGTTGATGCTGGGATGGTGCAGAAGCAGTGGTGGCTGATGCTGGACGGTTTAGCAACAGTGGTGGTTGATGCCGATGGTGCAGTAGCAATGGTGGTTGATGCTGGGATGGTGAGGAATAGTGGGTGGTTGATGCCGGGATGGTGTAGCAATAGTGGTGGCTGATGCTGATGGTGCAGAAGTAGTGGTGGTTGATGCCGGGATGGTGTAATAGCAGTGGTGGCTGATGCTGACAGTGCAGTTGCTGGTAGTGGCTGACGCTTAGGTGCAGCAGCAATGGTGGCCGATGCTGGAAGCAGTAGCAGGCAGTGGATGCCGATGGTGTTGCTGGCAGTGGCTGACGCTTGATGGCGCAGGAGCAACGATGGCTGATACCGGGACGGCGACAGCAGTGGTGCTGATGCCGACGCAGCAGTAGTGGCGAGGCTGACGCCGGGGAGCGTAGCAGCAGCGGTGGTGGTTAATGCCGGACAGTGCAGCAGCAGTGGTGGCTGATGCCGACAGTGCAGCAGCAGATGTGGTGGCTGATGCCGATAGTGTGAGAGTAGTGGTGGCTGAGCGCGATAGTGCAACGGCAGTGGTGGCTGATGCCGATGCATGGCAGTGGTGGCGATGCCGACAGTTTAGCAGCAGTGGTGGTGGCTGATGCCGACTGTGCAGTAGCAGTGGTGGTTGATGCCGATAGTGCAGTGGCAGTGGTGGCTGATGCCGACAGTGCAGCAGTGCGGTGGTGGCTGATGCCATGACAGTGTAGCAGCAGCAGTGGTGGCTGATGCCGGTAGTGCAGCAGTAGTGGTGGCTGATGCCGGATAGTAGTGGTGGCTGATGCCGGGACGGTGTAGCAGAAGTGGTGGTTGATGCTGGGAGAGTAGTAGCAATGGTGGCTGATGCTGGGATGGTGTAGTATTAATGGGGCTGATACCGACGGTGCAGCAACGGGTGGCTGGATGCGTAGCAGTGGTGGCTTGATGCCGACAGTGCAGCAGCAGCGGTGGCTGATGCCGACGGTGCAGCAGCAGTGGCAGCAGATACCGACGGCGTAGCAGCAATGGCGGTTGATGCTGGGGCAGTAGCAGCAGTGGTGGCTGACGCCGACGGTGTAGAGCAAGTGGTGGCTGACGCGACAGTGCAGCGTTGCAGTGGCTGATGCCTTGACGCGTAGTAGCAATGGGGCTGATGCTGGACGGTACAATAGCAGCGGTGGCTGATGCCGATAGTGCAGTAGGCGCAGTGGCTGATACCGGGATGGTGTAGCAGCAGTGGTGGCTGATGCCGGACAGTGTACGGCAGTGGTGGCTGATGCCGACAGTGCATGGCAGTGGTGTGATGCCGATGCGCAGTGTATGGTGGTGGCTGACGCCGACAGTGCAGCAGTGGCTGATGCCGGACAGTGCAGCAGTGGGTGGTGGCTGATGCCGACAGTGTAGCAGCAGTGGTGGCCGATGCCGATGTGCGTAGCAGTAGTGGTGGCTGGTGATGCGGGGACAGTGCAGCAGTTGCGGTGGCTGATGACAGTGTGGCAATAATGCAGCTGATGCCGACAGGTGAGTGGTGGGTGGCTGGGATGCCGATGTAGCAGTAGCGGTGGTGGCTGATGCTGACAGTGTAGCAGCAGTGGTGGCTGGCGCGACAGTAGCAGTGTGGTGGCTGATGCCGACAGTGTGGCGGTGGTGGTGCCGATGCTGGACAGTGTAGTAGCAGTGGTGGTGGCTGATGACGCGGACAGTGTAGCAGTAGTGGTGGCTGATGCCGATAGTGCAGCGGCAGTGGTGGCTGATGCCGACAGTGCAGCACAGTGGTGCTGGCTGATGCTGGACAGCGCAGTGGTGGCTGATGCCGACAGTGCAGCAGCAGTGGTGGCTGATGCCGACAGTGCAGCAGCAGGCTGACGCCGGGACAGTGTGGCAACAGCAGTGGATGCCGACAGTGCAGTGTTGCGGTGGCTGACGCCGACGGTGCATAGCAGGCGGTGGCTGATGCCGACGGTGCAGAAGCCAGTGGTCTGATGCCGGGACGGTGCAGAAGCCAGTGGTGGCTGATGCTGGACGTAGTGCAGCAGTCAGTGGTGGTTGATGCTTGATGGTGCAGTAGCAATGGTGATGATGCCAACGGCGTAGAAGCAGCAGGTTGATGCTGACGGTGCAGCGAATAGTGGTGGTTGATGCCGATGTAGAAGCAGTGGTGGCTGATGCTGGTGTGTAGTAGTGGTGGTTGATGCCGTGACAGTGCAGTAGTTGCGTAGTGGCTGATGCTTGATGGTGCAGTAGCAGTGGTGGCTGATGCGACGGCATAACAGCAGTGGTGGCTGATGCCGGGATAGTGCAGCGTTGCAGTGGCGGTGATACTGGGATCGTGAGGAGCAATGATGGTTGCTGACCGGAACGGTGCATAACAGTAGTGGTGGCTGATGGTGACAGTGCAGCAGCGGTGGTGGCTGACGCCGGACAGTGCAGCAGCAGCGGTGGTGGTTAATGCCGACAGTGCAGTAGCAGTGGTGGCTGATGCCGGATAAGTGCAGCAGCAGGTGGCTGATGCCGGACAGTGTAGCAGCAGTGGTGGCTGATGCCGACAGTGTAGCAGTAGTGGTGGGTTGATGCTGAAGGCATGGCAGAGGTGGCTGATGATAGTGTGAAAGCAGTGGTGGTGGCTGATGCCGACAGTGGCGTAGCAGTGGTGGTTGATGCCGGGATAGTGTAGCGGCAGTGGTGGCTGATGCCGAAGCAGTGTTGCGGCGGTGGCCGATGACGGGACAGTGCAGCAGTAGTGGTGGCTGATGCCGGATAGTGCAGCAGCAGTGGTGGCTGGGCTGGATAGTGCAGAGCTGGCTGATGCCGACGGTGTAGCAGTAGTGGTGGCTGATGCTGGACAGTGTAGCAGAAATGGTGGTTGATACCGGGATGGTGTAGCAGTAGTGGTGGCTGGATACCGGGATGGTGCAGTGAACAGGCGGTGGCTGGATGACGCGGCGCAGCAGTGGTGGCTGATGCTGACAGTGTAGCAGCAGTGGCTGGATGCCGGGATGGCGGCAGTAGTGGCGGAGATCCGACGGTGTAGCAGCAAGGTGGCTGATGCTGGGGTAGTGTAGCAGCAGTGGGTGGTTGATGCCGACGGTAGCAGTAGTGGTGGCTGATGCTGACAGTGCAGCAGCAATGGTGGTGGGCCGGATGCGACAGTGCAGCGCAGGCGTGGCTGATGCCGACAGTAGCAGTGGGTGGTCGATGCCGGGACAGTGCAGCAGCAGTGGTGGTGGCTGGAGCGACAGTGTGGCAGCAGTCGTAGTTGATGCCGACAGTGTAGCAGTGCGGTGGCTGCTGATGCCGACAGTGCAGCAGCTGCGGTGGTGGCTGATGCTGGACAGTGTAGCAGCAGTGGTGGCTGATGCTGACAGCGTAGCAGGTGGTGGCTGATGCCGACAGTGCAGCAGCAGCAGTGGTGGTGGCTGATGCCGACAGTGCAGCAGGCGGTGGTGGCTGATGCCGATACAGTGTAGCAGCAGGTGGCTGATGCCGACAGTGCAGCAGTTGCGGTGGCTGATGCCGAGTGCAGCAGCAGTGGCGGTTGATGCCGGATAGTAGCAGCAGGTTGATGCCGACAGTGCAGCAGCAGTGGTGGTGGCTGATGCCGGATAGTGCAGTAGGTCGTAGCTGATGCCGGGATAGTGTAGCAGCAGGTGGTGGGATGCCGGATAGTGCAGTGCAGGTGGTGTCTGATGCCGGGCGCGTAGCAGCAGTGGTGACGCCGACAGCAATAGTAGTGGTGGTTGATGCTGGATAGTAGCAGAGGTGGTGGGAGCCGGGACAGTGTAGCAGCAGTGGTGTGATGCCGGATAGTAGTAGTAGGCGTGGTGGCTTGATGCCCGGATAGTGTTGCAGCGGCGGTGGTGGCTGATGCCGACAGTGCAGTGGCAGTGGTGCTTGATGCCGGACAGTGTAGCAGCAGTGGTGGTGGCTGATGCCAGACAGTGCAGTAGCAGTGGTGGCTGATGCTGGACAGTGCAGCAGCAGTGGGTGGCCGATGTAAAGGTCAGTGCAGCAGCAGGGGTGCGGTCGATGCCGACAGTGCAGTGCGGTGCAGTGGCGGATGAACGCTGGGATGCAGCAGTAGTGGTGGTGGCTGACGCTGGTGATGCGTAGGTGCAGTGTGGCTGACGCTGATAGCGTAGCAGTAGTGGTGGCTGATGCCGACAGTGTAGCAGCAGCAGTGGTGGCTGGATGCCGACAGTAGCAGCAGTGGTGGTGGCTGATGCTGGATAGTGTAGCAGCAGGTGGTGCTGATGCCGGAGCAGTGTGCAGCAGTTGTGGTGGCTGATGCTGACAGTGTAGTAGCAGGGTGGTGGGGCTGATGCCGATAGTGCACAGTGCGGTGGTGGCTGATGCCGATGCGTAGCAGTGGTGGTGGCGATGCCGGAATAGTGCAGTAGCAGCGGGTGGTGGTTGATGCTGGGATAGTGTAGTAGTAGCAGTGGCTGATGCTGGATAGTGGCAGTAGTGGTGGCTGATGCTGGGATAGTGTAGCAGTAGTGGTGGTGGTTGATGCCGGGATAGTGGAGTAGCAGTGGTGGTGGTTGATGCTGGAAAGTGTGTTAGTGCATCAGACACTTGAAACACTTACTTTTAAGACACTTGTTGTATCAACACTAAATATACAGTCACTCTCTACCACAATAAATACGACACTAAACCCGACACACACATCACTCACCTCCATTCATCAAATTTAGTTCAGAGTGAGTTGGTGTTATGAATTGTGTACTGTATCTTATGAAATCATATTCTGTCTTGAAATGCATAGAAACGTGCATATTTCTGCTGCTAAAGTGCAAACAGACCATATCATTTCACAGGATGTTCTATTAGGCCTCGAGGTATAAGTAGAGACATTTAGACTCTAGATTACACAGGGCGTATAGTACCTGCTTTACAAACCTTTCCTCGTGACAATGTACTGTATATAAAGATTTATCAAAAATATGCAGTAGTTAATATCAAGAATGACATTGAACAATTACGTCTAATTTTTATTTTATATAATTTCTAAAATTATGTGGGATATACCATTATGGTCAAGCAAACTTAAGATTATAACAATATATTTAGCTAAGTTGTTGGATGTAAACAGTCACAGATGTTTGTCATGATCGTAAGGTGGCATGAAATCATTGCGGTTATAATATTTTTTCTGTTAACGAAAGTACGTGTTATTAAGCTATCATTAATTTGTTTGAGGAAAATATAAAGAAAATGCATCAGTATTCTCTATTACTAAGTGAACGATCGCAAGTAATAATGGTGGTCTAGGGATAGAAGATACGGGTTTCGTTCATTTTTCAAGATAACCTGGTAAGTGCAACTTGCGGCATATGAATCGTACAAACACCCACACAGGATGGATATGCAGAATCTTCAAGACCAAAACGAAGGAATCTCGAAGAATTATCACCCTCCATTACGGGGTCTAAGTAAATCTAGGTGGCTCACAGGCCTGATGTCAGAATTTCACAGTAGTGAGGTTAGTAAGCGGATAAAGGAAAAATCGTGCAAATGGTGATACAAGCATGAAATTTGGCATGATCATACCCTGGGCTACTTGTCAAATTTGCCTAATTGGTATTTGGAAATCAAGATGGTAGCCATTTTCAAGATGACAAATTGACCTTCGAAGATGATTTTTTATTTTTTGAAATTGATGTAGTTGGTCAATGATCTTGAGTGTCGATATGTATGTTTTCAAACATGCTCAGATGATTTTTCTATTTCTACGTCAGATATATATTTGTCTTATTTATGACTGGTTTTATGTTTTTTCAACTAGGTGAGGTGAGTTAGCATGCAGAGGTCTCTGCATGTGAGAGTGATTGTCGTGCTGCAGGGCACTGGTGACATCACTGCTGTGCAACCAGCATGGGGGTTCCAGTGTCAGCTAAGAAAAGCATGTCATACTGCAACAACTTAGTGTCCCAAGTTCTGCAACAACCCCAAATCAGTTAAGCAGCCACACCTGAATTGACAGGTTGTGCCAGCGGTATAGTGAGCCAAGGATAACGGGGTTTTAGTTATCTGGATGGTGTACAGATCGCTCCGGACTAATGGCACTGGATGAACGATCGGACTAGGTGTAGGGCAAAAAGCCATGAACCTGGTTGTATCCCATACAGAAAGTGCTCATCAGGTGGTGAAAGGATGGCCCTCAACCCTGAAGATCAAAAATAGTTATGGACACAAATCTACCAACAAACATTCCTCTCACTGACTGGGCAAAGTGTTGTCTTTGTCAACAGGATAGAAGGAGAAGATCTTAATCTCCATGCAAATCCTGCCAAAAAGGGAATGACAGTTACAAGAGCTTGGCAACGAATATTTCCTCTATTTCATTCAATCAATGCAATCCAAACGACCTGCAAGACTCGTTGAAGATGATGGGATAGAGGAGACCTTGAGGAGAAACAAGGCGCAGTATATAGAGTTGTAGACTTCTGTTCAACATACCAAAGTTAAATAGAGCTCAGAAAGGCTGAACACTGCAGTTGTACAGAGGAGAGCAGCAGTAGCAAAGATACCACGAATGGTCAGAGACCCAAAGCAAGTCTTTCTATGTGAGAAGAAGTTGGGAGATGACATAGGACTTTTTTTTCATTGGGCACCCCTACATCCTTGTGTAAGGTGAAGCGCAGAAGCGTTTACAGGCCCAACAGGGAAGCATGCTAAGTTCATGCTTGCCTTATGTCTCATGGAGTGTGCTGTAGAAGCCTGAAGAGTCAAGGGCGTAGAAGCCTGAAAGAGGTCAGGGCGTAGAAGCCTGAAAGAGTCGTGGTTTATGTCATCAAGTTATTGGAAGCTCAACAACGTCTGGTGAGATTCGCTTCTGGTACAATTTACTGGGTGGACGAGGGATAATGGGGATGGAGGTAAGTCAGAACAGCTTGGACCGGTAAGTCGAACCGTGACATCTCAAAACGAGGTTAGAACGTGCATCTACGGTCTATGGTATAGACGTACAGTGACAGTGAATTTAATAAAGATTGGATTGGTTGTTTGAGAGACACTCGGCGTGGAAGACTCATACTTAAGACTAGAGTTGGGAAGGATGTTGTGGAACAGGAGACGAGTGTCATGAACAACAGGGCCTGTAGGCAACCGAGAAGAGAAACTTGAGAATGTCATGAACAAGAAGGAAGCAAAGGTACCGTCAGGACAAGGACATGCTTAACTTTATCTGGACTGGTTACTTATATCACTCAGTGGGTTTCTAGTGAAGGTACTAGACACATTTTAGCCTTATAGCCTGGTGCATCTGCAGACAGGGCTTGAGGCAGCTGGGTGGATCGTGATGTTCATGCTTCTCGACTGGGGACCAGCTGGCTTTCATCTGGCTGCAAGCTCATCACCAAGGAAAGATATCCTACTGGCTGAGAAGGATGATGGCTCAATCCTGGCACAAGTAAGCAAATGCAGTGACGCGATCCATCTGGCCAGGCTGCTGGGATGATCTGACGGGACATGCTTCAGCACAAGTCACACTTCAGCAGTACGATTCATGAAAAGGTATTGAACAGGGCTGTCCCACCATCACTGCTTCAATTGTATGCATGATCGGAACATGGTGCGAATATCAAATCTAACTCCAGCATGGCGCATCGTTGACCTTGTTGTATGCAGCTCTTACAGTTACAACTGCTCCATCTACGGGTAGAACACAAGTCACAGACGCTCCAAGGACCATGGGGACATTTGCTATCTACGTCGGCTTGTCTGTGTTTTGCTAGGGAGCAAAGAAAGGAGGCAGCTCTATCGACATGCTATGAAAATGGGGTCAGCATTTCATATTGACTGGGTTCTGCAATTATCTGCCCAGCTGGGAGAAGCGGTTGTGCCAGTACGTGGAAGATGGAGTGGTGTGTCCACCAATCTTGAGAAGCAGTTGTTCACGACTTGGCAGTGGGCAAGCCTAACCCACTGCGACTACGGCAAAAGCGTCCTTCCATGGGGCCAGTGTGTCCATCTTCAACATCAAGCCCTGAACAGGCTGGTGAGGAGCGTGAACCACTCAGACGGAGATGTCAGATGCGATAGTCAGAAAGATGCTTTGAACTTCCAGGGCATTCACCAATGTCCAACAATACGTAACTTCTA
>NW_024729441.1:0-1252 GCF_018991925.1 Homarus americanus | reverse complement strand
ATGGTATGGTGTTGGGGATTACTGGCCTCTTCGCCGTTAAACTATTCAGCCAAGCAGATTATTTGGACTTCTTCCGTTCTTGTTTCTTCTCTTACTTTTCACTTTCCATTCTTCTCTCAGTCTTGCTCGGAAGATTTTTCGATACACGATGTATGAACAGGATAACTGATAGAGTTATGAAGTCAGGTTTAATTTGTCTTCTTCTTTTCCATGATCTTCTTAGGGTCTTGAGTTTTAGTTGTTGTGGTCTTGTTCCAGTCTTGTTCTTCTTTGCTGCAGTTTCCACTACAAGGAGAGCCTCCTTGTAGCTCAATTTCTTGACTTCGCAGCTTAGCCACCACCTCCTCCCTCCCCGGACACTCCTCGGAGGAGAGTAAGCCCACAAGCACGCCTCTTGGCAGCCACTGAGCAGTTGGTGTCGTGGTGCCGGGTGTCCCACAACTGGAACATACTTCCCTGGCATGACACTTCCGCGCCAGATGGCAGTACCTCTGGCATTACAGCATCTTATAGGCCTTCTTTCGTACAGTCTTACTGGGACCCTTTCCCATCCCACCAAGACGGTCTTAGAGAATTCTATGGCAGCCAACCAGTGCAGTTGTACTGGTGAGCTTCCTCGTACTAGAGCTGCTTTCCTATCAGCTCGGCCAGTTCTTCTTTCCCAGATGTTCGATTTCTGTGTGGGAGATGACTCCCCAAAACCAAGTTGTCCTGTAGGCAGGTTTCAACAGGATCTGTATCCGTTAATTTCTCTAACATTTTCAAGTTGCGGGCCTCTCCCATTCAGCTTGAAGGTGACAATACAGGCAACCCGCTGTCAATGTGGACGACCCTTGTCACCCCGTGATTCCTGAGTCGTCAAAAACTTCCTCCAGGACAAAGGAGGTTTAGTAGCTTGTGAAAGGGCGCTTGACTGGATACAGCCCTAGCGACCTTCGCCTGTTTCTGAACATTATCTAGATCACGTGGTACCTCAAGAGCAGAAAGATCCTACCTCGCTGAGGGTTCCAGTTCTCAGAATCCTGAATCTCAATGGAGAGACAGGCTTATGCCCAGCAACCCTTGAGTCCTCTATGAGTCATGTTAGGAGAAAACCCGAGAAAGTCACTTGATCTTTTGGTTCGTTGCTAGGTTACCGTACCATCTGGCGTTAATAGCCTTCGGCAGTTGCTAAGAGGCGTCACTTGGTGGGGAATTCTTGGCAGGTGGGATGCAACTTCACATAGCAGTTTGTGGGGAGACGTCCACTACA
>NW_024729440.1:0-118809 GCF_018991925.1 Homarus americanus | reverse complement strand
CCAAACACACTCCCAAACCTTCCCCAACCACTCCCCAAACATTCCCCTAAACACTCTCAAACATCACTCCAAACACACTTCCCAACATTCCCAAACACTTCTGAGACACCCAAACACTCCCCAGACATCCAAACACTCTCAGACACTTACACTCCAGACACCCAAACACTCTCCCAGACACCCAAACACTCCCCAGACACCCAAACACTCCAGACACCCAAACACTCCCCAGACACCAAAACACCTCCACACACCCAAACACTCCCCCAGACACCTCCCCAGACACCCAAACACTCTCCCAGACACCCAAACACTCCCCCAGACACCCAAACACTTCCCCAGACACCCAAACACTTCCCCAGACACCCAAACACTCCCAGACTCCCAAACACTCCCCAGACACCCAAACACTCTCCCCAGACACCCAAACACTCCCCAGACACCCAAACACTCCCTCCCAGACTCCCAAACACTCCCCAGACACCCAGACACTCACCCAGACACCCAAACACTCTCCCAGACACCCAAACACTCCCTGACACCCAAACACCCCAGACACCCAAACACTCCCAGACACCCAAACACTCTCCCAGACACCCAAACACTTCCCCAGACACCCAAACACTCCCAGACACCCAAACACTCCCCAGACACCCAGACACTCCCCCAGACACTCAAACACTGCAAACACCCAGACACTCCCCTGTCACCCAAATATTCCCCACACACCCAAACACTCCCAGACACCCAAACACCCCCAGACACCCAAACACTCTTCCACACCCAGACACTCCCTGCACCACATTCTCGACACCCAAACACTCCCCAGACACCCAAACACTCCAGACACCCAAACACTCCCAGACACCCAAACACCTCCAGATACCAAACACTCCCCAGACACCCAAACACTCCCCAGACACCCAAACACTCCCCAGACACCCAAACACTCCCCAGACACGCAAACACTCCCCCAGACACCCAAACACTCCCCAGATACCCAATCACTCTCCCAGACACCCACACTCCCGATACCCAATCACTCTCCCAGACACCCAACACTCCCCAAACACTACCCAAGCACTCTCCCCAAACATTCACCCCAAACACTCTCAAACACTTCCTCAAACACTACCTAAACACTTCAAACACTCTCCCCAAACACTCTCCCAAACACTACCCAAACAGTCCCCAAACACTTCTCCCAAACACTCCCCAAACACTAACCCAAACACTCACCAAAACACTCCCAAACACTCCTCCAAACACTCTTCCAAGCCTCATCAAACGCTCCTCCAAGCGCTCCCCAAACATGCCCCAAACACTCCCCAAACACTCACCCAAACACTCCCCAAAACACTCCCCAAACACTCCCTAAACACTCCCCAAACACACTCCCAAACACTCACCCAAACACTCCCCAAACACTCCCCAAATGCTCACCCAAACCTCACCCAAACACTCCCCAAATACTTCCCCAAACACTCTCCCAAACACTTCCCAAACACTCTCCCAAACACTGCCCAAGCACTCTCCCAAACACTCCTCAAATTCCCAAACACTCACCCAAACAAACTTCCCAAACACCACCACCAAACACACCCCAACAATACTCCCCAAACACTCTCCTAAACACTCCCAAACACTCACCCAAACACTCTCCCAAACACTCTCCCAAACACTCACCCAAACACTTCCCTTACCTCCACCCAAACACTCACCCAAACACTCATCAAAACACTCCCCAAACACCTCCAAACACTTCAAACGCTCCTCCAAAGCCTCCAAACCCTCCCCAAACAATCACCCAAACACTCCACCAAAACACTCATCCAATCACTCCCAAACACTCACCCAAACTCTCCCCAAACACTCCATCAAACACTCACCCGAACACTCCCCAAACACTCTCTCAAACACTCACCCAAACATCCTTCAAACACTCTCCCAAACACTCCCCAACACTCACCCAAAGTCTCCCCAACACTTCATCCAAACACTCCCCCAAAACTCATCCAAACACTCAACCCAAACACTCCCAAACACTCCCCAAACACTCATCCAAACATCTCTCCAAACACTTGCCCAAACCGCCTCAAACCCTCCCCTAATCACACTCCCAAACACTCACCTAAACACTTCACCAACACTCCCCAAAACACTCACCCAAACACTTCCCAAACACATGCAACACTCCCTCAACACTTCTCACCAAACGCTTCCCAAACACACACTTCCCAACACTCTCCCAACACTCCCAAACACTCTCCCAAACACTCCCCAAATGCTCACCCAAACACTCACCCAAACACCTCCCCAAACACACTCCCAAACTCCTCCAAACACACTCCCAACACTTCCCAAACACTCCCAAACGCTCAACCAAACACTCCCAAACACTCCCCAAACACTCACCCAAACACTCCCAAACACTCACCCAAACACACTCCCAAACACCTCCAAACCTCCCAAACACTCACTCAAACACCTCCCAAACACTCCCCAAACACTCCCCAAACACTCTCCCAGACACCCAAACACTCCCAAACACCTACCCAAACACATTCCCAAACACTCTCCCATACACTTCCCCAAACACTTCCCCAAACACTCTCCCAAACACTTCGAACACTCCCCAAACCTCTCACTAAACATCTCCCAAACACTCCCCCAAACACTCCCCAAACACTCCCCAAACACTCTCCCAGACACCCAAACACTCCCCAAACACTCACCCAAACACACTCCCAAACACTCTCCCAAACACTCCCCAAACATTCCCCAAACACTCCCCAAACACTCCACTCAAACACACCTCCCAACACTCCCCAAACACTCTGAGACACCCAAACACTCCCAGACATCCAAACACTCCCTCAGACACCTAGACACTCCCCCAGACACCCAAACACTCTCCCAGACACCCAAACACTCCCAGACACCCAAACACTTCCCCAGACACCCAAACACTCCCCAGACACCAAACACCTCCACACACCCAACACTCCCCAGACACTTCCCCAGACACCCAAACACTCCCCAGACACCCAAACACCCCCAGACACCCACCTCCCCAGACACCCAAACACTCCCCAGACTCCCAAACACCCCCAGACACCCAAACACTCTCCCAGACACCCAAACACCCCCAGACA
Organism: Homarus americanus; assembly: GCF_018991925.1. Taxonomy (NCBI): domain Eukaryota; kingdom Metazoa; phylum Arthropoda; class Malacostraca; order Decapoda; family Nephropidae; genus Homarus; species Homarus americanus. The sequence goes on along the minus strand of NW_024729440.1, from coordinate 115,654 downwards.
CCCAAACACTCTCCCAGACTCCCAAACACTCTCCCCAGACACCCAGACACTCACCCAGACACCCAAACACTCTCCCAGACACCCAAACACCCCCAGACACCCAAACACTTCCCCAGACACCCAAACACTCCCCAGACACCCAAACACTCTCCCAGACACCCAGACACTCCCCAGACACCCAAACACTTCCTAGACACCCAGACACTCCCTCAGACACCCAAACACTCCCCGGACATCCAACACTCCCGCAGACACCCAACACCCCCCAGACACACAAACACTCTCCCAGACACCCAAACACTCCCAGACACCCGACACACTCCCCAGACACTCAAACACTCCTGCAGACACCCAGACACTCCCTGTCACCCAAATATTCCACCACACACCCAAACACTCCCCAGACACCCAAACACTCCCCAGACACCCAAACACTCTTCCAGACACCCAGACACTCCCTGTCACCCAAATACTCCCCAGACACCCAAACACCTCCCCAGACACCCAAACACTCCCCAGACACCCAAACACTCCCAGACACCCAAACACTCCTCCTCCAGATACCAAACACTCCCCAGACACCCAAACACTCCCCAGACACCCAAACACTCCCAGACACCCAAACACTCCCCAGACACGCAAACACTCCCCAGACACCCAAACACTCCCCCAGATACCCAATCACTCTCCCAGACACCCAAACACTCCCCAGATACCCAATCACTCTCCCAGACACCCAAACACTCCAAACACTCACCCAAGCACTCTCCCAAACATTCACCCAAACACTCCCCAAACACTCCTCAAACACTCCCTCAAACACTCACCCAAACACTCCCCAAACACTCTCAAACACTCACCCAAACAGTCCCCAAACACTTCCCAAACACTCCCCAAACACTAACCCAACACTCACCAAACACTCCTCCAAACACTCTACCAAACGCTCCTCCAAACGCTCCTCCAAGGCTCCCAAACATACTCCCAAACACTCCCCAAACACTCACCCAAACACTCCCCAAAAACACTCCCCAAACACTCCCTAAACACTCCCCAAACACACTCCCAAACACTCACCCAAACACTCCCCAAACACTCCCCAAATACTCACCCAAACCTCACCCAAACACTCCCAAATACTTCCCCAAACACTTCCCCAAACACTCTCCCAAACACTCTCCCAAACACTCGCCCAAGCACTCTCCCAAACACTCCTCAAATACTCCCCAACACTCACCCAAACAAACTTCCCCAAACACTCCCCAAACACTTCCTAAACACTCCCAAACACTCAAACATTCTCCCAAACACTTCCCAACACTCCTCCAAACACTCCCCAAACACTTCAATCAAACACACTCCAAAAACTCTCAAACACACTCCCAAACACTCTCAAACACACTCCCAAACACTCCCCAAACACTCCCCCAAACACTCTCCAAACATCCAAAACACTCCTCAAACACACTCCCAAAACTCTCAAACACACTCCCAAACACTCCAAACACTCTCCCAAACATTCTAAATACTACCCAAACAATCCAAACCCAAACATACTCCAACACTCACCCAAACACACTCCCAAACACGCCCCCAAACACACCCCCAAAGACTCTACCAAACACTCCCAAACACTCACCCAAACACACCTCCCAAACACTCCCCAAACACTCACCCAAACACTCTCCCAAACACCCCAAACACTCCCCAAACACTCTCCCAAACACTCCCCAAACACTCACCCAAACACACTCCCAAACACTCCCCCAAACACTCCCCCAAACATGCTCTCCGCGACACTGAAATGTTTCCAGTAATATCTTCCCTCAAGCAGATTACTAATTGCATCAGTCACTGGCACAGTCTTCCTTCCTTCACTCTTATTCTTATGTCCTCCCGTACAGACAGACAGACACACAGACAAACACACACACAGACAGACGGACAGACAGCAATAAAATATTTCACGTACACCAACAACACCTTCAGGAATTGTCGACTTTTTATATTCTATTCAATTATTTTATTTTATTTTTTATTTATTTATTTATTTTATTGTTTTATTTATTTTTTTTCACAAGGAAGCGTTGTTGTGGTGGAGGGAGTGTGATATATTTGAATTTCTTGGCCATTTTTCACATTGGAGAACAGGATATTTTTTGTAATGTATTTATATATATATTATACACAAACATATAAGAGGAGTACAGTAGATAATTGAGTGGTACAGCGTCTTGGTCAGCAGCTGAAGGAAGGATAAATCTTGAGGTTGAAAATGTCTGTTCAGGAAGACGAGGATTTTGTCCGAATAAAAATTAATAAAAAGGTAATATTTCACGGTAAAATTTGTGGCTGTCGTGAGTCGTGTGACCTGTAACTCTACCTCTACTTCTACCTCACTCTATCTGTACCTTTACCTCTACCTCTGCCTGTATCTGTACCTCTACCTCTAGCCTCTACCTCTACCTGCATCTTCTTGTTCCTTGGTTAGTAAAAGGATTTATAAATGACATACCATCCTTCTGTCAATGCCATCCACGGTCACACACACACACACACACACACACACACACACACACACACACACACACACACACCGTCTCACTACCGCTACCTATAGTTTACTATTGGTCTCTGTCTCATGTTTCATGTCTCCATCACCACCATCTTTACACGCTAGTCAACGCCATCACCCACCAGCACACATTGCCCCCTCATTTTCCCACTCCTTCCAGTCCCACCCCCATACCCTCGAGTCCCCACCCCACCTCCTCGCCAGTCCTCACTTTTCCCCATCTCCTTCTTCCTCACCAGTTCCACTCCCACGCCTCTACACACGCGCCAACAAACTTTCTCCGAGAATGATTAATTGGTTAAGAATGCGAGAGAGGGCGGTCGTTAGGTTCAATAGGCTGTTTTACTTGTAATTCAATGGAGGAGTGTTTGTCGTGGAGGCTGGACGAGACACAACGACCAGACTCACTTTTTCCCGGTTGTGTTGTGGTGAATGAGACGCTTGGGAGAGAGAGAGAGAGAGAGAGGGTGGGGGGGGTGGTGAGAATGAGAGGGAGAGGAAGTGGAAGAAGAGGTGAAGTGAAGGGGTGAGGAGAAGGAGAGAAAGAGGAATGGGGAGGAGAGGTAGGAGGTGAGGAGAATGGGAGCGGAAGAGGAGAGGGTTAGGAGAGCTCAGGGGTGGGGGAAGAGGTCCGTCAGCGAGTGTACCCTGAGCTACGGCAAATGTCAGCTAGGTAGTGTAAAGGTTAGTGCGCCACATCTACACTCCTGACACCAACAACCTGCCTCCACAACCTGCCTCCACAACCTGCCTCCACAACCTGCCACCATTACCTGCCACCATTACCTGCCACCACAACTTGCCATCATTACCTGCCATCATTACTTGCCACCACAACCTGCCTTCCCTCTCCTGCCACCACAACCTGCCACCTACAACCTGTCTCTACAACCTACCACACTTATAGTAATACCGCCACAACTTCTCTGTACTCAAGTGTCCTCTACTAATTCATATCATTTCATTCTTCATTTTTTTTTATGATTTGAGGAAAATGTTGTAAGTATAGATATAAAAAGTTAGATACAGAAAAAATATGAAATGAATCACACTTGGCGTACACAAATTGGATATACACACAACAGTTTTGTATATGTTTGTGTGTGTGTGTGTGTGTGTGTGTGTGTGTGTGTGTGTGTGTGTGTGTGTGTGTGTGTGTGTGTGTGTTTGTGTGTGTGTGTGTGTGAGAGATGTAGACACTGAAAATCTGGACCCAGGTGTGGTATAAGCGTGACGGCACCTTGACAGAGCGTGAGTTATGCAAGACAAAGTGTAGGTTATTGAAATACAAGAATGTGTAGTGTTATTACCAGCAAGCACCTATTGTTATTATCATTATTATTATCATTGTTGTTTTTATTGTTATATTATTATTATTGTCATCATAGTACATAGACCACAAACTAAGGTCAACTATATAATGTAATTACCTTAAAGCCAGAACAGAATAAAAAAAATATGATCACCTGTAAAAATAATGAGTTAATCCAATTGTTGACAGATCAGTATATGCCACACGAAATTGCCTTCCCGTCTTATATTTCCTACTGGACACAATACTAACTTCATACACCTGGACAAGATAATCAGTTTGGTGTTCACAGGTATTTAATTATTAGCAAAAAGATTAATTAACCTGAGGGACAGTTTAATGACTTATGTTTAACCAAAGATCAAGTGGACTAGTGTTGAACCCCCAAGACCTCCACCACTCACCTATACCTGACACCTCCACCCCCTCACCCACACCTGACACTTCTACCCTCTCACCCTCACCTGACACCTCCATCCATCACCCACACCTCCACCCCTCACCCACATCAGGTAAGGTTATAACTCGTAATAATCCAGTATTAGTCTGTGGGTGTGTGAGGGACGACTCACTACTCTCTCTCCTTCTGTTATAATCATTAAATCTTTCAGGGATTAAACTCGTAATGCTAAAAATCACAAAACTACATTATATAATTTTTGTCTCAATCGTTGGGGTTTTTGTTTCGTTATTTTTATCCAAGTTAATTAGCAGATGACGATGCCAGATGATGGATTTTGATTTTGTTCGGCATTTTCCAAATTGTCCATCAGTGTTTGTTATACATTTTAAAACATTTTTTGAGTCGTGAGATGAATAGAAATATTAATACAACTTTCTTATCAGATATGAGACAGAAACTTCTCAAAAACTCATTATACTTTTCCAGTTTTCACTTTCTTCCCTCCGTGGGTGATCGTCAGTTTGGTTCTAGTGAGGAAGAAAATACTTGAGACGGGTCGATGAATTTCTTAATGAACACTGCGACTCCTGTTGTCTCGGTAGTGTTGTCAAAATCCTTCGACCGCTGTTTCATTTTGTCTAAAATAATTTTGTCAGCATCAGATTGGTAAGCCACTCAGCGTCCGGTAAGAACAGTGCTTCACCTAGTATTCACCATCACCTTTTAAGAGAGTATGTGCAGTCGGGGACAAAAGTTCCCTCCCCTTGATGGAACTGAGTCACAGGAATGAGTCCACCGAACTGACTTACCCTTATTTTCATCTGGTACGGGTGTGTTGTTAATCTCATTTAGGGTCGATGCTGTTTCAATTAGGGAGGGAGAGAACTTTTGACCCCGACTGTACAGTGATTGTTATTGGGATGATATTAATTGACTGTTTGTTAGTTTACCATAAAAAAAAGAAACACTAGGTCTGTTTTCATCTTAAAAGTAACTATTTTAATTCAACTATTTATATAATTCAATTTGGCGTTTAATACTGCTCTGTGACAGTGAACAACCTCGTTAAAGTGTACAGGGCAGTTGAAAGTCATTCATTGGAACATTTTTAAGTCAATACAGTAAAGACTTTGAAGGGTAGAGCACTGATTCTCCCTCACTGATGGAAAAGGTTTATGTTTTACTTGACTTTAACCTTTGACTTTTGATTGATCTCAGTCAGAAACAAAGGGCGTGATAGCTGGACAGGGCCTCGGGAAGATAAACGCCGCGAGAACTTGAAGGAGGCAGCTTGACACACCGCTGTTATTACCCTCTCAGACAGATGTACCAAAACATAACCAGTAGATCAACACAATAGTTCTCGCCTTGTAACAAATTAACGATAGATCAGTATAGTTGGTGATTTTTTCGTCATTTAGAAGTTTAATAACGCGTACCGGGTGATTGAAGTTGAAGCTGTAGTGTAGAGGACCGACCGACCGACCGACCGACCGTACAGATACTTGTCGACCGTTCCTCCCTCACGCTTCCCTTTCTCAGTAATCCCTCCTTATACATTGACGTGCTTATGAAACCTCTACCTGGCGAACGTTTGTCCACTTTACTGTGTCTGGCGTTGTATCTTTTATGTTGCCACCACTGTTTCAGGCCGGCAGCATTACCTAGCCACCTGCCATCTTCTGTTGTCACCTCGCCCACTATTTTTTGTCATTTATTGCATTTACCTCAACACCCGTAACTGCATGGCAGGTAATGATCTTTACAGTGTTAATATTCGCAGCTTGATAAGAAAACACCGTCAAGCATAAGATAAAAAAACTGAAAAGGTGATAATTATAACAGCAATAACAAATATGATCACTAATTGGATTATTTATTTTGACAAAAGGAATAAAAACGAATGTTAGATGTGCCTGGACGGTCTTAACGACAACAATTATACTCACCTGGACAGTCTGCGGGAAAATCCCCTCAACAAGGAAGACTTAATCCGATTTTTCTGGGGAGGCAATTTAGTTTAACTGTGTATTTACACATAACGCACACTACTGTATCCGTTGGGTATACTGAACAATTTTACCATTATACAGTATACGTTTCTTGTGGCTTAGAATCTCCTCATATTTCCTCGGTGGTCGTGTTATCAACCTAATTCTCAAAGCAGCGGAGTAACAAGGAGTGAATATATGGGGAAGGCTGTATGGCAAGAGGCGAAAAAATTAAATAAACTAGTGAATGTTATTTTAGTTTGGGGGAAAAGGAGAGAGAAATTATAGAACAGGTGTGGATGGCAACAAGGGAGAAAATTGAATAAAGAATAGAATTTATAGCAAAGGAAATGGGGGGAGCAGGGTAGAATAAGTGGAAATATACGGGAGCACCGGATGGCAACAGCAAGACACTAAACTCCACCTGTTACCAGTTAGGGATAAAATGTGACGGATCAGTCTTCATAAATACTGTTCCGGACGTTGATTAAAATAGGGAATAATAGAGGTTGTGTATGAGGATAATACACCCAGCGAACCATGTTATAACAGAGTAATGGAAAATACAGTATAATAATAATGTTAAGTAGTTAAATGCCCTGACCAGCCCACCGTCACGACACGCAACATGGTGATGGGGTCAAGTTTCCCTTCTTGGTACTGCGATTTTTTTTTCTATAAAATACACCTTTTATGTTGTATAGTCTGTACTTACATTGTGTAGTCTCTTATTTATACAACTTTTATTGTAGTTTTTTCACACTGTATAGCCTACTCTTACACTATATACCTTAGTGACTACACTTGCACACTGCACAACTTCTACACCTCTACACAATACCTCCCGTACAAAATACCATCCCTGACCTCTGTACCTCCCCTGACTGACCACTACACAACACCACCCTGGACCACTACACAACACCACCCTGGACCACTGCACAACAACACCCCTTATCTGTAGACCGTGATAAAAATACTTCTAACTCGACCTACAAACACGACAACTATAAGTCTAGATATTTAGGAAGCATTTATAAGGGATTAAATAATAATGTCTTTGTAATGAACAGATTGTGTAATTAAACAAGTATAATTAGTGTTGTAATAACTAATTCAATCACTTAGAGAGCATCATTACTTTTGTCTGGCATTACTGAAACACCTAATGAATGTCAGTGTTTTGGTCTCATGTAAGCACATAGTCTAAAACCCTATCAGAATTGCATTCATATTTAACGTCAATTACTATTCATAATAACTCTAGGAAATATTGTAGTGTTCAGAAGTAAAAATATTGTTTTTATTGTTGTGTTTGTTTTATTATTATTATTATTATTATTATTATTATTATTATTATTATCATTATTAGTATTAGTATTATTATTTTTATTATTAAATCTTCGCCTGCTCCCCCATTCAGGCCCCGATGTGGGTCAGTGACCTGTGCCCGGGTGGGCTAATCCCCATTAAAAATTTCGATGTTTTTTATTAGTATACTTAAGGAAGAGAAGTTAGCTAATATACGATGTTAGCTATACAGTTTTACCTCACAAATAAACCATTATTTATATGTAGGTTTAACTCGTACAGGATAGTGAAATACTTAAGACATATGGAACCATTGTACTCAGGTCACATATATTCCAGTCTGGAATCTAAATATTCCTGAGAATTTCGAAACAATTTAGCCAGCACACCGTCGCTTTTTAAACAGTTTTCAACAATGAACAGAACACGATGGGTGAATTCACATGATTTCCAAACACAAAGCATTTAATTTTGTCTCACATCTATATCATAGGAATAGTTTTTGTTGCTGGAGGTGGTGTGTGACGACGGGGTGACCTGGGGGAAGAAAAATCCGGCGTTAAAGTGCAAATTTGCACTGGAAGACTCTTGAAAGGACGATGTTTTCAGAAGAGCCAGTTGGAAAGGGATCTCTATTAGGACCATTCAGTAATTTCTCCCTGAGGCATCAGCTGCCCTTTGTTAAATTCTCCTAAAGATGATGGAAGTGTCGGGGTCATGAATTGTTTATAGTTTGTTTATTTTTTAATGAAATCTAGGTCTGTGTGTGTGTGTGTGTGTGTGTGTGTGTGTGTGTGTGTGTATGTGTGTGTGGGTGTATGTGTGTGTGGGTGTATGTGTGTGGGTGTGTGTGTGTGTGGGGGAGGGCGGTGTTAGAGACATGACCAGGCCTTCCTATAACTTCATCTACATATAACAACACAGGGAGTAGCAGCCACTATTAATGACCAGCTTATAAATAAAGCATCAGGGAAGACATTAATTCTCTCCCCAAAAATTATATAATAAAAAAGTCTTCACGTCACTTAATGAATCGATCACTCCCTTTAATCTTTAATTACTTGACGACCTCCCTCCCTCCTTTCCTACCGTCCCTCCCTCCCTCCCTCCCTCCCTCCCTCCCTATCTTGACCTCCCTCCCTACCCTGACCTCCCACCCTCCCTACCGTCCCTCCCTTCCTCTTCCCTTTATCTTGACCTCCTACCTCCCTCCCTCCCTCCCTCCCTATCTTGACCTCCTCCCTACCCTGACCTCCCACTCCTCCCTCCCTCCCTCCCCTCATCTCCATATATCTCATCCTCCCCTTCATCTCGTATCCTTCTTTCCCCTCTCGTCCTCCTGCCCCTTCTTTCCCCTCTCGTCTCCCTCCCTCTCCATTGTCCACTCGTGTGTAGATGTCTGGCTGGATCCAAGCAAAGGTGTTAAGCTAGGGCCAAGGTGGGACACATTTACTTTAGTTACTTTTACAGGAGACTAGGGGCAAAAAAAAAAAGGTCCCTGTCATGCCTACAACAGCCCCCATAAGACTTTTTTGTGGGGAAGGGGGATGGGTTAGGGTTGTGAAGGAGGCAATCTAGACTGCCGACAGAGCGTAACGTGGCCTAGGAGGGTGGGAGGGACGAAGACCCTCAACCACGGAGGTACAGGAGTTAACGTTGATGTATGGGGGGGAGGGAGGTAACAACACACACACATGTTCCACATTGTTTATTTCATGACGTACTACAGCCGTGACATCAACCAACACCAATTTCCCTAAGATGTAAGCGAGATGAAATTTGAATGCAAGAGAGGGAAAAAATATGAGACAAAAACTAAATCGAGAAGAAAAACAAACTTGAATAGATATTTTTTTTAAGGATGTTAGTCAAGGATTAGTGTGAGGGACGCCAGCAGCAACAACAGTATGAGGGTAAAAAGTACGACTATCAATGGTAGACGGGAGACTCAAAGAGGAGGAGGAACCTTTCATCTGATCTCACTTCAGTTCTCGCGTGGTAACATTCCAGCGGGTGACCTCGGCTTGGATAGCGATCATTCTCCTGACGTCTGACACAAGCCATGACACCAGGAGGGTATTCGTGTATTTGAATTTTAGCAACACTGTAATAACTACGTCTTAGCACCTGATTTTTATATAAGGAAAGCATATGCCAGACAAGGACGAAGGATAATTTGTTAATTAACTTTTGATTCACTATCTTACACAACCACTGCATTAGGTTGTCAAGGTTTATACTGTAGTCTTTATATAAACCAGGAAGTCTCTCACTATTCCTTATCATGCTGGTAAATTATATCATGCTGGTAGATTATATCATGTTAATAGATTATACCATGCAAGACGTATAGTGACAGTTACTTATTGAGGAAAGATAATTAGATCAGATACTTTCCCGTTTCAGCATAGGTGACATGACTACATGTGGCTGTGGAAAAATACTTTTACTTTCATGGTGGAGTTATGAGACATTATCAACATATTAAAGTTTATTGATGATATAGAAAGGAATATTATATACTGTAGAAGTTATTTAATGTAGAACTGTGTTGTATTAAACAAAATAACTCTTTACCTATACATCACCTGTGTCAAATGAAGTGTTGAATTAGTGTGTACTGTATTATTTGTATCGGAAATAATAATAATAATAATAATAATAATAATAATAATAATAATAATAATAATAATAATAATAATAATAATAATAATATTAATAATAATAATGAAAATAATAAAAATAATAATAATAATAATAATAATAATAATAATAATAATAATAATAATAATAATAATAATACCTTCACTTTAAAAAATTAGTATGCTGTAAATAGTTTATCACTAATAAATTAACACGGAACTGTCTTGTTATGAATAATATTTATTAACCATTGGGCCAAAAATCAGAGTTGCATTAATAATTAGTATTCTTAAAAAAATGTTGGAACATTATTTTAGCGTAAATGTCGACGAGGCTATTTGTGACCCCTGGCGTATTTTTTTTTTCCTGGGCTCTTACGGTAATGTCCCGAGCCGCTTATGACGTTATGGAGTCATTAGGTCAAAGGTCAAGGTATAAAATAGTGTAAGTGATTATGAACAGTATAGAATGGTGTTGACAGACGTTGGTACACTGTTGTTCTAGGGGTACAATAATGGTACAACAATGGTACAACAGCACGTAAACACAACTACCAACTGAAGAACAGTAAAATATGGCAAAATTAAGGATCTTAAACAAGTGACTGTCGCTTTGGGTATATATTATTTGTTTTATTTAAGAAAGACCGACAAACACGCTCCACCCACACCCACGCTCCACCCACACCCACGCGCCGCCCACACCCACGCTCCTCCCAAAACCTGACACTCCAACACCGGGCGCGCCATATAATATTATTCATGAAAAACGTTTAATCATGTGTAATTCGGGACTCATTTATCCTTATGTTAAAGATACCGTTAGCGTTGCCCTCTCCTGCCTAGTACTGTACTTGCTCTATTAGGTTTAGTGTTGTTGCTGCAAATATATTCTTTCCCTCGCACCTCCCCGTCACATTCTTTCCCTTTCACCTCCCTCTCACATTCTTTCCCTCTCAGCATTCCCCGTCTTCCTTCTCCCCTCCCCCGGTTCTTCCTTCTTACCTCCTCCAGTACTTCCCTCTCTCCTCCCCAGTTATCCCTCTCACCTTCCCTTCTTCTCCACTCCCTATCCCCCTTCCTATCTTTCTCTCTTACCTACCCCATCCCCTTCTCCACTCCCTATCTCACCTACCCCCTCCTCCCCTCTCTTTTTCCCTCACCTACCCCACCTCCCTTCTATCTCACCCCCACACTCCGAGGTGCCTGTATCTTGCCCCTAGACAGCCCGAGAAAGTTAGCCTAACACCGCCTTGACTCCTGCCCTGAACATCACTGTCGCTTATTTGCATATTGAAGGTGAGGTTTAATCCCCCTTGCTCTTATACTTCCTCGCCACCACGGTACTGTACTGCTTCGCCACTACCTCTTCGCCTCTTCCTCCTCCTCGCCTCTTCCTCCTCCCCCGCCTCTCTTCTCTCATCTCTAACCTTGCTTTTATACCTTCCTCACCACCAAGGTACGTGTTGGTGGAAGTGAGTGTTGGTGGAAGTGAGTGTTGGTGGAAGTGAGTGTTGGTGGAAGTGAGTGTTGGTGGAAGTGAGTGTTGGTGGAAGTGAGTGTTGGTGGAAGTGAGTGTTGGTGGAAGTGAGTGCTGGTGGAAGTGAGTGTTGGTGGAAGTGAGTGCTGGGTGGAAGTGAGTGTTAGTGGAAGTGAATGTTGATGAATTGTGTTTCTAGGTGAGTGTTGGTGGTGAGTGATATATGGAGGCAACAACAACACAACACAACACAATACAACACAACAGCAACACAACACACCTGTCTCACGCACCACCACCTGGTCATTAGGTGTCGTGTGTGTGACCATTCAGCCACACAACACACACACTTTGTTCCTTTTCCGTCCCTGTACACACACCAGCGCTGTCCACCAGGCTACTCCCACCTCTCATGGTCTTTCTCGCTGTATATATCTGTTTATTCATATACCTAAACATACATACCACTTATTTATTAATTAACAAAACTGTTAATGATAGAAGACAATAATTAGACTATATGGTACTGTATATGTATCTGTGTATTTGTAGTTGGGGCGGGTATGAAAAATATTAAATTTCTGATATTCTGAGTAGTCTAATATACTATAGGACTAGGTATGTGTGTGTGTGTGTGTGTGTGTGTGTGCGTGTGTGTATGTGTGTGTGTGTGTGTGTGTGTGTGTGTGTGTGTGTGTGTGTTCTGGGCAACCGAAACGGCACAATCGTTTATCATCAAACTTGGTGGACAAATCTTAAAAAATTCGTAGAGTGGAACAAACCTGGACCCATATCGATGGTTTCTTTAGGAAGCCATTACATAACCATTTTATTTAAGCTGGAAAATGATGCAAGTCTACGGACATGGTGCACCCTCATTCGTTGTACGCTCTCAGCCCACGATTGCAGTTATCATACGGCTTACTCCTCCTCCCCCCACTTTTTTTCTAAGCCTACTTTTTTTTAATGTTGTCTGGATTAGTATAGGAAGGAAGATGGGTAAATAGAAGAATAAAGAAGGGAAACAGAAAATAGTTAGAGATAACAGGTGGGGGGGGGAGCTGAGTTTCATCATGTGGATGCGCAGTTTGGATGCGCAGTTTCAACGTTACCAGTCGACCTTACAGCTACAGTACAGTGTATAATTATTCCTGTGGCTCATGGAAAAGGAGAAGAGATTAAAAGATAATAACAGGAATGCATGGAGAAGATGACTATAATAGACACAGGGTGAATATAGACAGTGAAACAGACAGGAGGTTGACAAAAATAGACAGATTCATACATGCACAAATAGACAATATGGCAACTAACATGACAGACAGACAGCTGACTGACTGGTTCACATTAGACAAACAGGCAGACACGCCAACAACGGATAAGACAGACAGATTTGACGACACAAAGAGTACAGACGGGCTTACAGTCAAACACCACACAGACGAACAGACAGTTGGGATGGCAATAGAGAGGACGGTTAGACTTGAGACAGATTAGAAGGCATTTATAAACAAGAATAACACCAAATTGACCATAGCTGCGTCAGTGAGGGTAGGAGGTCTTACATCCACCAGCGTAAATAATAAGACGCATTGAAAACTAACACCCTCGTGCGGAAAGAACATCGATGGTCGGTCAGTCATGTAAGATGGGCCTAAAACTGACTCACGTAGATGATGACTATGATGACTTAACACAGGTGATGACTTAAGCAGATGGTGACTAATATAACCAGAATCAAGGTCACTTCTCTTCATAATATAATTTATCTCGGAATGATCATCGGTGATTCATAATTTTTTTTTTTATGATTTTAACCTCTCCTTATGGCGAATATTTCTTTAATTAATTATTCTAACCTTTATTCTATTCCTTCTTATAGTATACTAGATACTGTAAGTATCACGACCACGACCATGATTATAACAACCACGACCACGATTATAACAACCACGACTGATTATTACAACCACGACCATGATTATAACAAGCACGACCATGAATATAACAAACACGACCATGAATATAACAACCACGACCATGATTATAACAACCACGACCATGATTATAACACCCACGACAATGATTATAACAACCACGACCATGATTATAACTAACCATGTACCAGTGATTATAACAACCACAACCATGGATAACAACCACAACCATGATTATAACAACCACAACCATGATTATAAGAACCACGACCATGATCATAACAACCACGACCATCTGGAAAAATTGATGTCTCTGTACGCTGTCAGCCTGACGGTGGTTGCGCCAGCCAAGCACAAGCATCTGAACTTTCACGCTTGGTAAACTGTACCACCTGACTCGCCACCGCACGAAGGGCCCACGATCACTTGTTTAGCGTCTAGACATTAAGGTCATGTCTAAAGGGAATAGGGTATATATCGCCTCAAGGATTATAATGAAAGACAGTGTTATCTAGCCATGGTGTTATCCAGCCATAGTGTTATCCTGCCATAGTGTTATCAAGCCATAGTGTTATCAGGTCACAGAGCTATCCAGCATAGTGCATCCAGCCATAGTGTTATCCCAGCCAGAATGTTATCCAGCCATAGTGTTATCCAGCTATAGTGTTATACAGCCATAGTGCTATCCAGCCATAGTGTTATCCAGCCATAGTGTTATCCAGCCATAGTGCTACCCAGCCATAGTGTTACCCAGCCATATACCAATCACATAAATATACGGTATAATTGTATAGACCACAACCCTAAGGTGGGGGATGTTGGTCGGATCCATGCATAGTTAATTAAGACGAAACAAAACATAGGCTGTCTTGGTCTCTGTGTCTTAAGCCATTCTATGCAAACTCTATAGACATATACTGTATAAACATCACACTATACACATTATATATTCAGGGTATATATTACGTTACGGGGTGTTTAATATTTTTTTTTTTTGTGTTAATGAGATTTATATTTCATGAAGTTAAGGGAGAGAGGGGGAAGGTACTGTGGTAAGGTGTTGGTGATAGAGTGTAAGGATGAGAGGCAGGTGGGTGATGAGTGTCCAGTTAGTGAGTGGTGAGAGTGTACAGTTAGTGAGGGTAGAGTGTAGCAGTTAGTGGAGGGTGAAAGTATCCGGTTAGTGAGTGGTGACAGTGTACAGTTAGTGAGGTGGGAGAGGTACAGTTAGTGAGTGGTGACAGTGTGTGTTAGTGAGTGGACAGTGTACAGTTAGTGAGTGGTGACAGTAAGGTAGTGGGAGGGTGACAGTGAAGTTAGTGAGTGGTGACAGTGTAAGTTAGTTAGGGGAGTGGTGACAGTGTACAGTTAGGAGTGTGTGACAGGTACAGTTAGTGAGTGGTGACAGGCAGTTAGTGAGTGTGACAGGTACAGAGGAGTGGTGACGTGTACAGTTAGTGAGTGGTGACAGTGTACAGTTAGTGAGTGGTGGAGCAGTACAGTTAGTGGAGGGTGACAGTGTACAGTTAGTGAGTGTTGACAGTGTACAGTTAGTGAGTGGTGAAAGTATCCAGTTAGGAGTGAGAGTGTGTTAGTGAGTGGTGACAGTGTACAGTTAGTGAGTGGTGAGTGTCCAAGACTGCGAGGGTACGGTCATAGGATCAGGTATGAAGAGTATAGTGGCGGCCGGATACAATTGACTATAGACCTACATAATACACTCCAACCAGACGGCGGCCGATACACCGACTATAGACCCACATAATACATCACAACCAGACGGCGGCCGATACACCGACTATAGACCCACATAATACACTACAACCAGACGGCGGCCGGATACACTTGACTATAGACCCACATAAACGCAACCAGACGGCGGCCGGATACACTCGACTATAGACCCAATATAATACACTACAACCAGACGGCGGCCGGATACACTCGACTATAGACCCACATAATACACTACAACCAGACGGCGGCGGCTGATACACTCGACTATAGACCCCATAATACACTACAACGACGGCGGCCGATACACTCGACTATAGACCCACATAATACACACAACCAGACGGGCGGATACACTCGGCTATAGCCATAATATCTACAACGACGGCGACCGATACACTCGACTATAGACCCACATAATATACTACAACCTGACGGCGACCGGATACACTCGACTATAGACCCAAATAATACACTCAACCAGACGGCGGCCGGATACACTTACTATAGACCCACATAATACACTACAACCAGACGGCGGCCGACACTCGACTATAGACCCACATAAGTACACAACCAGACGGCGGCCGGATACACTGACTATGACCCACTATACCACAACCAGACGGCGGCCGGATACACTGACTATAGACCCACATAATACACTCATGAACCAGACGGCGGCCGGATACACTCGACTATAGACCCCATAATACACAAAAACCAGACGGTGGCCGGATACACTGGCTATAGGCTCTGTCAGAAATCTTCTCCAACCTGTTTGTTTAGATCATCATCACAGTCAGTACACTCACCATATATGTACAGTCCCCTTCACTCGTGCGTTTACAGGGGCTCGTCAGGTTTTGTGCAGTGTGGCAGCGTTGTGTTTGTTTACATTCGACAGAAGGAAACTCGCAATAGTAAACATATTATGGAATCAAAGTAAAACAATATTAAAACAAATATCTCAATGTAATGGTTTTGTGGAATATGACGAGCCCCTGTAAACGCACTAGTGAAGGGGACTGTACATGTTTTCCCCTTATAGATCAAGGTAACGGGGAGCAGTGTGGTGGTCATCAGTCCAGGTAGAGGTCCTGTGTCACAGATTGTTGTCTCACGCACATGTTGTCTCATCCTCGCTCATTATTTGGGCCTTATTATTCACCTCTTTCGCTTTTATAGATTAATTACGAGGCATAAGTTACTGTGTAAACTTAAGTTAAACAGTATAAGCAATTATGAAGTTTAATTGCATTTACTGAAACCTAATCATGTGTGTTTATTATGTAATTTATTCAGGAATTAATAGATATAAACTGAACAGCAGATGATTAGACACGCTTATAAACACTGCAGTGGAGGCAGATATATTACCTATAAATATCTAGCCATTAAGACTGCACCAAAATGATATATTCTCACCATCGGTCACTTGTGATGGTGTGACCCAACAACACTTACACCAACCATGAATAACGAAAAAAAATATATATATAACAATTTTATACTATTTGACTAACAAGCTCTCATAACCTAACCTAACCTAACCTAACCTAACCTAACCTAACCTAACTACTCTCGCTCTACTCTCATAATAATTAATTAGAGAGTCATTGACGACCTGGTGATGTGAACCTGTCAAGCTTTTAATACTCGCTTGGATGGTAAAATTTGGTGAAATTTTAATATCATCATCAATGTCACGTCCCAGTAGGCTGCCGGGGTATGTTAAGTCTCACTACAACATCTAGGATAAACTGTATGGTAGCTGTTACGTGTTTTTAATCTGGTTGTGACTGCAGACATTTCATTCAATCATTAAAGGTATTTGTAAACGATTCCTCTGACGAACCTAACCTAACCTAACCAACATCGACTGGGGAATAATTCTTTGAGTGTAACTTAAAGAATATCACAGAGAGAAAATCCAGACATATACAGCCGATATTTAAAGGCCTTAACCATAACAACAATTGCAGTTCTCACCTCAATTGTATTATATATTTGGAGAAGCAGATTCACCTGTCGAGTGGCGGCAGCAGCAACTATACTGAACATAACATTAAATATCTCTCCTCTTGATAGACCCACAACATCAAGCACAAACCAGTGCATTAAGTCTATCTCCTTGAATCCACCTGTAAACGGTATTTTTAGAACTCTTAAAACTGGAGTGGAGGCGATATTTTAAGGACAGTCCAGAGCGTCTATGGACCCCGTGATAATATTACAGCATAAAATCCTACTCGATTGATGCTACAAAATATCAAGGTAATGTTTATTTAACCTCGTAGAAAATTGACGTGAATAACTTACAACCTTCTTTCTCGTAGTCAAGAACCCTGTACATCAAGGGACTCCTCGAATTTCCATTGGGACTAATATTTTACCCGAGTTCCGCCGAGGCCCACAGTCATATAACTTGGTTTGTAGATACGTTGTTGTTTTGTTTTTAGGGGAAGGGGCGGGTTGTTCTTTTGTAGAAGAAGGGGGCGGTTTTTTTTTTTTTAGGGGGAGGGGGTAGCGGGTGCTGCTGTCGTGTGGATGATACGGTCACCTCCTGGCCAGGGAAGGGCGGTAGAGTACTGTGTCGAGCACGTATAGTGTAGTAGTCTCCTGGTGTACTGAAGACTTAGTCACACCTCTACGACTCGCTGTCACTTTCATGTTAATAAATTACAAAAATGAAAAAGTTTAGAATATCAATATTATGTTTACCCAAGACTCTACAACTGGCGTATCATAGTCAATGCAGAGGTGGAAAATGTGTTGTTATTCCCCCCTTTCCTCTTCCCCACCCTCCTTCCTTCCTTCTTCACCCTCCTTCCTTCTTCCCCACCCCATACTTCCCTCCTCCTCACCCCCCCTTCCCTCCTCCCCACCCCTTTCCTCCTCCCACCCCTTCCTTCATTCTCCTGGGTAAAATATTATAAAATATCTCAAGAGTTCACTTAATTACAGCACATTATGATGCAGTCAGCGGCAATGTTCAGGGGATTTGGCATCCTGTGTACCGCCGGTAAGGCCGTGGGTTCGTAACACACGTCTTGCCCGCGGTGCTCACCATTTCTCTGTGGATATCGGTCACACGAGAATAACCCGTTATAGTACCTCCTTCTTTCCTCACGCAGCCAAACTGTCTCACTTTAAAAAGCTGGTTTTCCGGCATCTTCGTGGTGTAGATTAATACAGTATAACCTTTTTTTCTATATTTTCAATTTCTTTCCGTTCTTTTTTTCGCCCCCCAGGCTCCTTTGTGGGTCGTTTGGCCTGTGCCCGGGTGGGCTAATTCACGTAAAAAAAAAAAAATACGAATTTGTTTACGTATTTTAGTTACGAATGTGAAATGACTACTTTACGAGTCGAATGGAGTATGTGTATAGTGTGTTTAACTTGTGTTTCGTTTATACATACATACATACATACATACATACATACATACATACATACATACATACATACATACATACATCCTTGACCACCGAAGGGTCAAGACGTACCTGGCGCTCCTCTCGGAGCAGCCAGGTCAACTGTTATGTTGGCCCATACCAACTCCCTCCCCTGAACCCTCCTCCCCACCGGAATATCAACAAGTTCACGCCAGAAGTTACTATTTCATTTAGGAAAGAAATGGAACCAGTGTTAAACAGAGGTGAACAGTGCTTAAGTCAGTGAGAACAACTCAACAGTAACAGTGGTACCCAAGTTGACCTTTCACACAGTGAGGTCCCAGGTACCCAGTGATAACGGCCCTTGAGACCCAACTACCAGCGATGTGTTAATCCGTCTACGATAGGAAGGCCTGGAACCACACCTCACTCATATAACACCATCTGTGAGGGAATTACTACACCACGTGAGTCCCCTCATAACACCATCTGTGAGGGAATTACTACACCACGTGAGGCCCCTCATAACACCATATGTGAAGGAGTTACTACACCTCGTGAGGCCCCTCATAACACCATCTGTGAGGGAATTACTACACCACGTGAGGCCCCTCATAACACCATCTGTGAGGGAATTACTACACCACGTGAGGCCCCTCATAACACCATCTGTGAGGGAATTACTACACCACGTGAGGTCCCTCATAACACCATCTGTGAGGGAATTACTACACCACGTGAGGCCTCTCATAACACCATCTGTGAGGGAACTACTACACCACGTGAGGTCCCTCCTAACACCATCTGGGAGGAAGTTACTACACTACGTTTTTGCTGTTCAACATCTACATTAATCTGAATGTTCACTGTATGTTCCTTTACCTTTCTCTAATGAAGGCTTTTGTTAAACCACCAATGTATGTAATAAGTCATTTATGTCCAATGTATATTTTCAGCCTTCGGGCTGCAGAACTTTTTCAATAAACCGTTAATTATTATTATTATTACATACATACATATATTATTCACCTTTGTTGACTGTGGATGTTGAGAGATTTGAAAGTCGTAAATATCACAACATCATCACCAAGTTAGGTTAGGTTAGGTTAGGTCAGGTCAGGTCAGGTCAGGTCAGGTCAGGTCAGGTCAGGTCATATAAGAAGAGAGTCTAGGTTAGGTTACATGAGAGTTGTGGTTATGGACGGGATTTATGACTTGGTTCAGACGTGACCCAGTCGTCGGGTGGCCAGCGGTGACCCTGTGACCTTGTAGCCCCAGATTGTTACAGTAATGAAATCTCTCCCCCCTCTCCCTTTATCGATATCTCCCTTTCTCTCCTATCTCTCTCCTTCTCCCCTCAATCTCTCCTCTCTCTCTCTCTCTCTCTCTCTTCCGTAAAGCCTCTCAACTATCTGCCACTCAAACTTCTCGGCTGCCCTTCAATTGCCATAAAAGCCTGTGTTTATATTTCACGACTAAACTAATAAATTTCTTAACAATTTCCTTTTTTAAAGAGTGTCATAAATTTTTCAATTCTCACCCCCCCACCACATTTGTGCTTCTGATGTGTCCCTGAGCAACCCCCATCCCTTCCTACCTCCCTGAGCAACCCCCACTTCCTACCTCCCTGAGCAACCCCCTTCCTACATCCCTGAGTTCTCCCACCTCCCCAAAGGTTACTCCCTACCTACCTCCTCCCTTTCCTAATCCTACCTGTCTACCTACCTCCCACCTCACAAAGTTTCACTCCCTTACCCACTCCTTACTTCTCTACTTCTTTTCTCATATAGTTTTCCCGGTGTCTTTGTACTATCCACTCAGAAATATAAATACAATAATACCTTATAATAATATTAATAAATGTAACAACAACGCAAATAATAATAATAATAATAATAATAATAATAATAATAATAATAATAATAATAATAATAATAATAATAATAATAATAATAACAAAAATAACAACAACAATAACAAAATAATAATGATAATAATAATAATAATAATAATAATAATAATAATAATAATAATAATAATAATAATATCATATCCACCAAATAAGGAGATAATTGATCTGTCAGACAGAACAAACAATGTAGCTGCGAAATTCTCATTAAATGCGTCAGTCTGTAGTGTTTGGTCGTCTAGGCAGCTGACAGTACTAACTCTTTGGCCAACGTCAGCAGCGCCAGAAGATAAAACGACTGTCAGCGTGAAGATCGGGGAACGTCGACAGCAAGAAGTCAGTCAGTGATAGAGGCAGCGCCCTGACAACACTCCCAGGGGCAGTACTTGACACCCCACACACGACACTACTTGACACCATATGATACTATTTGACATCATACACGACACTACCTGACACTACACGACACTAATTGACACCAAACAGCGCTAACTGACACATGACACTATTTCACACCATATCATACTACTTTATACCAAATCACAATGACTCCACTTAACACCACATTACACTATCTGACACCATACGACGCTACTATACTTGTTTTAACACGACATGACACGAGCTAACACCCTCGACTCGACACGGCATAATACGGCACACAACATCACAGTTTGACACGACCCGAAGGCCACACGACACAAGGAAACAAGTCGTCACAATTCGAGGTTAATTGAAATACAACGCCGTCGCTCAACATGTAATACCAGTTCTTGATGTACGACACGACACAATACAACACGACACGACACGACACACGACACGTTAGAACACGACACGACACAATACAACACGACACGACACACGACACGTCAGAACACGACACGTCACAATACAACACGACACGACACGTCAGAACACGACACGACACGACTGGTTGAAATAATACTGATTGAAAAACCAAGACATCACCACGACACTATAACCAGACGACATGAAATAACACCGATTGACACAAGACATGACACTATTTAGCATGAACGATATACTACAACAGGAACTTAAATGTTAGGACACAAGTCGAGACGAATTTAACGCAGTATGACACCTTATGACACTGATGAGAGATGACACAATCTGACACTAATTCACCTCCTAAGATCTGGGGAGTAACCACACACACACACACACACACGCACACACACTTACAGCCTTACACTCTTGACTTTCCCACTTTGTTATTGCTTCTCAAAATATCAGCGAAATCTTTCTCTCTCTAGCAACTCTGCATACACCCCCACCCCATTCCCCCCCCACTGCATCTACCCACCCCCACACACCCCCTCCCATTCAGCTCCAACACTTCCCTCTATCTCCCAACACCCTTCTATCACGGCCACCAGCCCTCTCCATCACGCCTCCAGCACTCTCCCCATCACGCCCACCACTCCCTCTATCACGCCTCCAGCACTTCTATCACGTCTCCAACACTCCCTCTCTATCACGCCTCCAGCACTCCCCCATCACGCCTCCAACACTCCCTCTCTATCACGCCTCCAACACCCTCTCTATAATGTCTCCAGCACTCCCTCTCTATCACGCTCCAACACCCCTCTCTATCACGCCTCCAACACTCCCCTCACCCCCAACACTCCTCTCATCACGCTTCCAGCACTTCTATCACCCCTCCAACACTCCCTCCCTATCACGCCTCCAACACTCCCTTCCCTATCACGCTCCAACACTCCTCTCTATCACGCCTCCAGCACTCCCTCCCATCACGCCTCCAACACCTCTCTATCACGCTTCCAACACTCCTCCCTATCACGCTCCAACACTTTCTATCACGCCTCCAGCACTCCTCTCTATCACGCCTCCAACACTCCCTCTCTATCACGCCTCCAACACTCCTCTCTATCACGCTCCAACACTCTCTCTATCACGTCTCCAACACACTAAACCATCTAATCTTTCAGTCCATTAACCTCTGTATTATTCAAATCTTCTCTATCCTTCCCTACTTCCCCCATTCCCTCCCCCCACTCCCTCTCTTTCCTACTCCCCTCCTCCATCTTAACCTTCCCATTTCCCACCCACCTTCCCCCTCCCACTCTACCATCTTAACCTTCCCCATTCCCTCTACCTTCCTCCACCATTTCCCACCCCCACTCTACATCTTAACCTTCCCATTCCCCCCACCTTCCCATTCCCATTTCCCCCACTCTCATTCCCACACCATTCTTCCCCTACCCACTCCCCCATCTATCCCATCTCCTCACTCCTTACAACTCCTTTCCTTCTCCTTCCTCCTCATCGTGTGTTTCCCTCCCTCTATTTACCCCTTCCTCCTAACCCCCTCTCCCTCATCCCTACCTCTCCCCTCCTCCCCACCTCCCCTCCTCCCCTCCCCTCCTCCCCTCTACCAGTGTACAGAGCAGGAGTTGAACTACATGTGAGGCTGAATGGTGTGGGAGTGTGTGTGAGAGAAACTACTGTTCTGAACTTGGCCATGTAAGTGTGCAGTATCTCTCTCTCTCTCTCTCTCTCTCTCTCTCTCTCTCTCTCTCTCTCTCTCTCTCTCTCTCCTTCTCTCTCCTTTTTTTTCTCCATTTATACAACACAAGGAATTTGCTTGTCAAGAATATACAGAATTAAAATGACACAAAAAAATACTATACATACATACATACATACATACATACATACATACATACATACACACAGGTCTGGCTCCAATACGTATCCTTAACACAGGAGGTAAGTTTGTGTGTCACGCGTCATTTATCCTAAACTCGAGTTTGTGTTTCACTGGCGAGACACAAGACACTGTTTGTTACCTAGAAGAGTGCTGTCTTGTGGATCCTTCCTCCTTCTTTTCCTTTCTTCCTTCTTTTTCATTCCTTCCTTCCTTATTTTCCTCCTCTCCTTTTCTTCCTTCCTTCATTCCTTCCTTCCTTCCTTCATTTTCTGTTTTTCTTTTCTCTTTCCTTCTTCTCAAGCCTATTTAAATTCTGGTTTGGTACTGTTTAGTTTGCTGTGGGCTGCTCACGGCTGACATCATATATACATGAGCTGCTGCTTACTCAAGAACACATTCTCACACGTGCTCCATTAAATCTTGGGAATGAAGTGTGGCAAGCAGAGTGCCACCTCTGCCTCTTGCCCTCCCTCACAACCTCCGCCCCTCACCACACCCTCCCCCCTCCACCTCTCCCCACCTCTGCCTCTTTCCCATTTCACGCCCTTCACCACCTCCGCCTCTCACCCCACACCTCTGCCCTCACCACACCTCCGCCTCTCCCCACCCCACACTTCCCTCTCCACCTCACTTCACGCCCTCACACACCTCCGCCCCTCTACCCACCTCCGCCTCTCCCACCTCCGCCTCTCACACACCTCCGCCCTCACCCACCTCCACCCTCTCACCACTCCGCCTCCACCCCTCCACCCCTCACCCTCTGCCCCTCACCCACCTCCGCCTCTCCCACCACTTCCACCTCACCCACCTCCCTCCCACTCCACCCCTCACCCACCTCACTTCCCACCCACCCCTCCGCCCCTCACCACACCTCCGCCCTCCCACCACACCTCCCTCTCACCACCGCCCTCAACACCTCCGCCTCTCCCCCTCCACCCCTCCCCACACCTCCTCTCTCTTACCCCTCCCTCCCACCTCCGCCTCTCCCACCACACCTCCGCCCTCACCCACACCTCCCGCCCTCACCACACCTCCTACCCCCTCCCACCTCCACCCTCTCCCACCTCCCTTCACTCCACACCTCCGCCCTCACCACACCTCACCTCTCACACCTCCGCCTCACCACTCCCACCCTCCTCACCCACCTGCCCTCAGCACCTCCGCCCTCACCACCTCCGCCTCTCACCACCTCCACCCCCTCAACACACCTCCGCCTCTCCCACCCCTCCACCCCCTCCACCACACCTCCCTCCCCACCTCCACCCCTCACCACACCTCCACCTCTCCACCCACCGCCCTCCCCACACCTCCACCCCTCACCCCCTCCACCTCTCACCCACACCACCCCTCAACACCTCCACCCCTCACCTCACCTCTCACCCCTCCGCTCCTCCCCACACCTCCCCCCTCACCCACCTGCGCCTATCACCACCCCTCACCTCCACCTCTCCCACACCTCCACCCCTCCCCCTCCACCCCTCACCTCCACCCCTCACCCACACACCTCCATCTCCCACCTCACACCTCTCCCACACCTCTGCCTCCTCACCACACCTCTGCCCCTCCCCCACACCTCCGCCCCTCACATCTCCCTCTCCCACCTGCCTCACTCCACCTCTCCCTCCCTCCACCCTCACCTCCGCCTCCTTCACCTCATCACACTCCGCCTCTCCCACCACACCTCCGCCCCTCCACCACCTCCACCCCCCACCACACCTCCGCCCCCTCACCACACCTCCTCCCTCCCACCACCTCCCACCTCACCCCTCCTCCCCACCCACACCTCCCACCCTCACCACCCTCCGCCTCTCACCACCTCCTGCCCACCTCCCACCTCCACCTCTCCCACCTCACCTCTCACCACACCCCTCTACCTCCACCCCCTCCCACCTCCACCTCTCACCCCTCCACCTCACCCCTCCCTTCACCACACCTCCGCCCCTCACCCACCTCCGCCTCTCACCCCCCGCCTTGCTTCCTCCACCCCTCCCCCTCCGTCCCCTCACCCCTCCCACCACTCCCACCACACCTCCCACCTCTCACCCCGCCCCCTCAGCACCTCCGCCCCCCACCTCCGCTCTCCCCACACCACCTCCCTGCTCCCCACCACACCTCCGCCCTCACACACCTCCCCCTCACCACCTCCGCCTCTCCCCAGACCTCCACCTCTCACCACCGCCCTCAGCACACCTCCGCCCCTACCACACCTCCACCTCTGCCCTCCGCCTCTCACCACCCCTTACTTCCCCTCCACCCCTCCTCCACCTCACCCCTCCGCCTCCCCTCTCACACCTCCGCCTCTCTACCCACACCCCTCACTTTACCTCGCCCCCTCCCCCACACCTCCCCCCTCCACACCTCCGCCTCTCCCACCCCTCACTTCACCCCTCACCCACCTCCCCCACACCTCCGCCTCTCACCACACCCCGCCCCTCCAGCACACCTCCGCCTCCTCCCACCTCACCCTCCCACCCACCTCCTCTCTCACCCCCCCACCCCTCAGCACACCTCCGCCCCTCACCACACCTCCGCCTCTCCCCACACCTCCGCCCCTCCCACCCACACACCTCCGCCCCTCACCCACACCTCCGCCTCCCACCCACCGCCCCTCCCACCCACCTCACCTCTCACCACACGCCCTCAGCACCACTCCCTCAGCACACCTCCGCCTCTCCCCACCCGCCCTCACCACACCTCCGCCCCTCAGCACACCTCCGCCTCTCACCCACCGCCTCAGCCCACCTCCGCCTCTCCCACCACACCTCCACCTCTCCCACCCACCGCCCCTCCTCTCACCTCCGCCTCTCACCCACCGCCTCAACACCTCCGCCCCTGCTTCCTCACCCTCACACCGCCCCTCACTTTACCTCCGCCCCTCCACCTCCGCCTCTCCCCTCCACCTCTCCCACCTCACCTCTCCCACCCACACCGCCCTCAGCCCCACCCCCACACCCCTCCACCTCTCCCCCCTCCACCTCTCACCCCTCACTACCTCCACCCTCACCCTCCGCCTCTCACCCACCTCCGCCCCTCCCACACCTCCCGCCTCTCACCCACCTCCCCTCCCACCACACCTCCGCCCTCCCACACCTCTGCCCCTCCCCCCACACCTCCGCCTCTCACCCTGCCCCTCAGCACCTCCGCCTCTCCCACACCTGCCCTCCAGCACACCTCCGCCCTCCAGCACACCACCGCCTCTCACCACCGCCCCTCAGCACACCTCCGCCTCCCCACCACACCTCCGCCCTCACCACCTCCGCCTCTACTTATCTTTATGTCTCCGATAAGTTTTTCCGTTGTGTTCATGTCATTCATTCGAAACTTTTTAAAGTTTTAGAAATAAGAAAATAGAGTTGTCGAATAAGAATTTGTATATTCACAATTTTGTAGATAAATTTTTACGATGTAGATCTGTAGAATGATAGCATTTAGTTTTGTATTTATGTGACGTCCTTATCAATTGCTGTGACGTCATCATCAGCAGCCTGTAACGTCACCAACAACTGTGACGTCATCACCAGCTGTAACTAACCTAACAAACCAAACCAAACATAACCTGAAAAGATTTCGTTGCGTCTCTATTGAAGGCTTCTGTCAAATATTGTGATCCATTTGTGAACATGCCTCCGCCGTGGCGAAGCGTCAGAGGGGCAGCCGGCTGAGTGTAATATGGCTAATCCAGAGTAAGTCCCTCTTGACCAGCCACCCATCATCTCACCTGTCCCCCAACCCCATTCAACCTCTCCCTACCCAGACCTCTCCCGTGCCCTCTCCCCTCCCCTTCCACCTCTCACTCCCTAACTCCCCCCTCCCCTCTCCTGCTTACCCCCTTCCCCCTCCCCTCTCCCGTGCCCTGTCCCCTCCCCTCTCCCCTCCCAGACTCCCTCCTTCTCTTACCTCTCCTCCCAGGCTCCTCCTTCCCCCCTCTTCCTCTCCCTCCCAGACTCCTCCCTCCCCCTCTCTCTCCCTTCCCCTCCCAGTGATGCTTTGCCTGAAATTTGATTATTCTGTAAAAGTCATCTATCCTATTATACTATAGGGCTAGGCGTGTGCCTGTCTGTCTCTCGTGTGTGTGTGTCTGTTCTGGGCAGCCGAGAACGCACAATCGTTTTCATCAAACTTGGTGGAAAAATCATAAAAAAAGTGTAAGAGTAAGAACAAACCTGGTCCCATGTCGATGGTTTTCTTTAGGAAGGCATTAATATCATTTAATTAGCTTGGCAAAATGTCGCTGTATGCTGTCAGCAGACGATTGCAGTTATCGTGCAGCTCCTCCTCTCCCCACTTTCTCTTAATCTACTTTTTTTCATTTGTTTGGATTAGTAAAGAAGATAGGTAAATAGAAGAAGAAACAGAAAATAGTTAGAAAACAGGTAGAGGGTGGTTTCATCATGCGTCTGGATGCGCAGTTTCAACGTTCAGACCATTTTCAGACCTTACAGGCTACAGTGTATATTTATTCCTGTGACTTTGACCTGTTGCATGAAGATAAAAAGATAATAACAGGAATGCATGGATAAGATAGAAAGGAGAAGAAAGGGCAAGCATTATTATCCTTAGGCGAGAAAGGAGATGGGGAGAGGGATAGTGGTGAGTATGAATGGAGGATGTGTTTTAAATTCCCAGAAACCATATTAAAATCACCTATTATTAAGGAAAGAAAAAGTGCTAAATATGATGAGTAGTGTAATGGAGAACATGAGAGATATATAAATAAAGATAGAGATAGTACGGAAATAAATGGAGAGAGAGATGAGGCGGGCAAACGAACATAGACATAATACAGACAGATTCAAGGACACACAGAAAGACAGACGGATGAGCGAGACTTGAGAAAACAAAGACAACATATACATACATACATTACATACAGACAGACAGACGGGCGAACGGACAGACAGACGAGACCAGTGCTACAAACACAGGGTGAATATAGACAGTGAAACAGACAGGGTTGACAAAAAATAGACAGATTCATACATGCTGCAAATAGACGGCAACTAACGTGACGAACAGACAGACAGACAAATTGACAGCTGCGGACAGGTTACATTAACGACACAGGCAGACACACGCCAACAACGGATGAGACAGACAGATTGACGACACAAAGAGTACAGACGGGCTTACATTCAAACACCCCGAACAGACAGTTGGGATGGCAATAGAAGAACGGATGGACTTGAGACAGATTAAAGCATTTATAAACAAGAATAACACACCAGCGTAAATAATAAGAGGCATTGAAAACTAACACCCTCGCACGGAAAGAACATCGATGGTCGGTCAGTCATGTGAGATGGGCCTAAAACTGACTAACGTAGATGATGACTATGATGACTTAACAGGTGATGACTTAAGCAGATGGTGACTAATATAACCAGAATCAAGGTCACTTCTCTTCATAATATAATTTATCTCGGAATGATCATCGGTGATTCATAATAATTTTTTTTTATGATTTTAACCTCTCCTTATGGCGAATATTTTTTTAACTAATTATTCTAACCTTTATTCTATTCCTTCCTATAGTATACAAGATACTTACAGTATCAGTAAGACATTAGCTATTGGAAGTGTGATTAAATATTTTGTTATTAATCCAGTGTGAAATGTATCGGTATTGGTGGTACAATCCTAATGGTCTCTAATCCTGTTGATTAGGTGAGGTTAATCTGGGTTTATTGAGATTAAAGATTAGGTGTGGGGTTTATTCTACCTGTGTTAGTCTCAGGTACGACCCTTATTGTAACAACCACGACCATGATTAAAACAACCACGACCATGATTATAACAACCACGACCATGATTATAACAACCACGACCATGATTATAACAACCACGACCATGATTATAACAACCACGACCATGATTATAGCAACCACGACTATGATCATAACAACCACTGATTATACTGATTATAAACCACGAGGAATGATTATAACAACCACGACCATGATTATAACAACCAGGACCATGATTATAGCAACCACGACCCATGATCATAACAACCACTACTATGATCATAACAACCACGACCATGATTATAACAACCACGACTATGATTATAACAACAACGACCATGATTATAACAACCAGTACCATGATTATAACAACCACGATCATGATTATAACAAGCACGACCATGATTATAACAACCACGACGATGATTATATCACCCACGACCATGATTATAACAACCACGACCATGATTATAACAACCACGATCATGATTATAACAAGCACGACCATGATTATAACAACCACGACCATGATTATAACAACCACGACCATGATTATAAAAACCACGACGTTCTGGAAAACGATGTCTCTGTACACTGTCAGCCGGACAACGGTTGCGTGCTAGCCAAGCACGAGCGTTCGAACTTTCACGCCTCGGTAAACTGTACCACCGGACTCGCCACCGGGCACGAAGGGCCCACGATCACTTGTCATCATCTTTTGGTTAATCCTTCCTTTATTTTGGGGAGAATTTAAGATAGAGGAAAAAAAAACCTGACCATCTTATTGACAGACAGTCGTAGTTATTCACCCAAGCCCCGACAGTACTTAACATGATATCACTTGAAAATACGATGATTACTGAACAATGTCTTAACTCTATCATAACAAGCTAAATTAGATTGTGATTATCAAACCGAGGCGGAAGTGAAGGAGAGCAAGGCAGTAAACACACAGATGAATTTATACTGGACTGACCGGGTTAACCCGACCTCTCCACTAAGACAGTCACCGCACTCTCGTAATGTGCTCAGCCACAACTAACTCTGCCTCACAGTCTTTGCTATATTTCCAAATATATATAAAAATGTTTTATGATCATCCTATACTTCCCCAGATTATACCATATTATTATACTGTATATATCATGCAACTGGATATACTATATACTGTTTAAAGGGAAGTCTGTCACTGTAGCGTTATTACTGATCTAAGATAAAACAACATAAGATCTTTCACTCTAATGATCTAAGGGTGAAGAGGTCTCCTAAACAACACCGTAAGTCTACATAATATACCAACATCTACCTGGAACAACACAAGTACTCTCGTCTCTACAAAATTTAATCGTTTATCTCAGTGTGTGACTTTCCTATTTGATGTAACGTCGAAATAACAGCAAATGTCGACCTGAGTTTATGAGAAATCACTGGAAAGTTTACGGAAAATTCTCTAATAAATACTGGAGACCTGATTACACAAACCATACACTATGTGACAGAGAGAAAGATAATACTATATAGCCCCACCAATAGTGTCGAACGAGGCATAACAAAAGGCCTTAAAGAGCCGTGTGGGGGTTAGGGGGGGTGTATTTTCCCAGCAATATACTGCTACAAGGGTAAAATAATCATAATTAATAACAATTACCTTCAGGCGTACAGCTCAAACCAGAAGAAAAGTATAAGTTTTCATATAAATACCTAAAACAGTTGTAGGAATAAAGTGTATAAACGTTTGTGTTGGTAGGAATGGTCTGTGGACACAACATTTTGTAGCAAGAAACGTTGAGGGTGTTGTGCAGTGTGGAGGCAAGGGGGTGGTGAGGGGCAGACGGTGGTGAGGGGGCAGGCGGTGGTGAGGGGGCAGACGGTGGTGAGGGCAGGCGGTGGTGAGGTGCAGGCGGTGGTGAGTTTGGATGCTAAGGACGTCCGAGCGTGTGAAAGTAATCAATATTAGATAACAACAAACAGATACCGTTAACAATATTCCCAAACATCTGACGAGATTGTAAAATGAGAACAATTACGACAACAAGACACATGGTATATGTGATGACGATCTACTTAAGTTAATATACTTGATGATAAAGGTTAATTGTAAAGTTATAAACAATGAGAAGGGAGGGAGGGAAGGAAGGATGGAGAGAGGGAAGGAGAGAGGGGAGAGAATAAGAGGAAGGTGAGAAGGAGGGAGAGAAGAAAGTCGGGATATAAGGAATAAGTGAGAGAAGGGGAGAGGAAGAGAAGGAGGGGGGAGGGAGGAGAGAGAGGAGGGAGGGAGAAAAGGGGGTAGGGGAGAGGAGGGAGAGAAAGAAGGAATGAGGGAGGGGAGAGGAGGGAGAGAAAGAAGGAAGGTGGGAGGGTGTATGCAAAAACAAAACAAAATATTGCTTCATTAACCCGGAAGTGTGAAAGAAATCTGAATCCTTCGCCCCACACAACTCTTGGTCACGTGGGGTGTTGGCCGCCAGAAAACGTCAACACCACATGTTTCTGTTACCAGCGGACTTGTTCACCAAATTCTTCATGACACAATTGTTGGTCGCTGGAAACCTCAATCCCCGAAGGTCACGCTCGGAAAATTGTTGTGTAGGTCCTTGAAACCCCTCCGTTATCAGTAGATTCTGTTGTGTACAACCAAAAGTCTACTAGGCTCTGGTCCTTGTTGCTGAAGACATGGTCGACAAAACTGTTGGTGGCCAGAGATATCTTGCAGACCAAAAATATTGATAGCCAGGATGTTGGTGACCAGCTAACTATACTGTTGGCTTGGAGACCAGGTGGCTAATTATCTTCGTGGTCTCAAGTTTTGGTGACCAGATGATTTAGTAGCCAAAAGTATCGGTCACCGGAAATCATAGCGGCCAGAGAAAGGGTCTTGGTGGTCAGGGGGGAGGTCGAGGTGGTCAGGGGGAGGTCTTGGTGGTCAGAGTCAAGGAGGTCAGGGGGGAGGTCTTGAGTGGTCAGGAGGTCTTGGTGGTTAGGGGTCTTGGTGATCAGAGTCTTAGTGGTCAGGAGGTCAGGAAATGGTCAGGGTGCTTGGTGGTCAGGGGGAGGTATTGATGGTCAGGGAGGTCTTGGTGGTCAGGGGGTCTTGGTGGTCAGGGAGTGTTGGTGGTCAGGGAGGTCTTGAGTGGTGGTCAGGGGAGAGTCTTAGTGGTCAGGGGTCTTGGCAGTGAGGGGGAGGTCTTGGTGATAAGAATTGGAGGTCTTGGTGGTCAAGGGAGGAGGTCTTGGTGGTCAGAAGTCTTGGTGATCAGGAGAGGTCTTGGTGATCAGGTGGAGGTCTTGGTGATCAGGGGGGGTCTTGGTGGTCAGAGTGGTCCTGGTGGTCAGCAGAAGTCTTAGTAGCCACGAAGCGTCAAGTGTCGCGCGAGGAGGTTATAACGGAGAGGGAGGTGGTTGTGGTGGTCCATCGCTCTAATTTGATTGATGACAAGAGATCCGTGAGGCCTTGGGTCCCGATAATGTGACCCAACAGGAGACCTAACTCAGATAATTGATGGATCTCTCTCTCTCTCTCTCTCTCTCTCTCTCTCTCTCTCTCTCTCTCTCTCTCTCTCTCTCTCTCTCTCTCTCACTGACAGCTCTCTCCACTCCACCTCACTCTCACTGACAGCTCTCTCCTCCACCTCCTCTCACCTCAACTCTCTCACTCTCCTCTCTCAACTCTCCTCCACCTCACTCTCACTGACAGCTCTCTCACTCCACCTCTCACTCCACACTCTCTCTCACTGACAGCTCTCTCACTCCACCTCACTCTCACTGACAGCTCTCCTCCACTCCTGACAACTCTCTCCTCCACCTCACTCTCACCAACTCTCTCCTCCACCTCACTGGGCTCTCCTCCCTCACACCTCTCTCACTGACAGCTCTCTCTCCACCTCACAACTCTCTCCACTCCACCTCACTCTCACTGACAACTCTCTCACTCCACCTCACTCTCACCCCACAGCTCTCTCCTCCCACCTCACTCTCACTGACAACTCTCTCCTCCACTCCACCTCACTCTCTCACTCCTCACTCTCACTCTCTCTCACAACTCTCTCCTCCACCTCCTCTCACTCTCTCTCCCTCCCTCACTCTCACTGACAACTCTCTCCTCCACCTCCTCTCACTCACTCTCTCTCCACAGCCTCTCTCCCTCCACCTCCACAGCTCTCTCACCTCACTCTCACTGACAACTCTCTCACTCCACCTCACTCTCACTGACAACTCTCTCCTCCCACCTCACTCTCACACACTCTCCCCTCCCCCTCCTCTCACTGACAACTCTCTCCTCCACCTCACTCTCACTGACAGCTCTCTCCTCCCTCTCTCACTGACAGCTCTCCCACTCCACCTCACTCTCACTGACAACTCTCTCCCTCCCACCTCACTCTCTGACTCTCTCTCACTGACAGCTGTCTCCTCCACCTCACTCTCACTGACAGCTCTCTCACTCCACTGACACTCTCTCCACTCCACCTCACTCTCACCAGCTCTCTCCTCCCTCCTCTCACTGACCTCTCCTCCCCCTCACTCTCACTGACAGCTCTCTCTCCCACCTCTCACTGACAACTCTCTCCACTCCACCTCCTCTCACTGACAGCTGTCTCACTCCACCTCCTCTCTCACTGACAGCTCTCTCCTCCATCTCACTCTCAACTCTCTCCTCCACCGGCACCTCACTCTCACTGACTCTCTCACTCCCACACTCTCACCTCCAACTCTCTCACTCCACCTCACTCTCACTGACAGCTGTCTCACTCCACCTCCCTCTCACTGACAGCTCTCTCACTCCACCTCTCTCACTGACAACTCTCTCACTCCACCTCACTCTCACTGCTCTCACTGACAGCTGTCTCTCTCACCTCCTCTCACTGGCTACACCTCACCAGCTCTCATCTCACTCTCACTGGACAGCTCACCTCCTCTCACTCAGCTCCTCTCCACCTGACAACTGCTACTGACTGACTCTCACTGTGGGGAGACTAGCATGGCTCCCCCACCACTCACTAACTGGACACTCACCACTCACTAACTGGCCACTGTCACCACTCCCTACCTCCCTCCCTCCTTCCATTCATGCCTCCCTCCCGCTCTTAATATCCCACCCCTCTCTCCCGCTCTCCCCCCTTCTCTCAATATTCCTCTCCCTCCCTCCCTCCCTCCCTCCCTCCCTCCTGCTTCTCACTCTTTCTCCTCCCTGCTGCATCAACGTTCTATCATCCCGGTGAGGTCATGTGATAACGCTGATGTTGCATATTATGGTTGAGGGGGAAGGGGGGAGCATGGGTCATGGGTGGAGGTAGAAGAATTGCGTTTGGTTGTAGATCAAGGGAAGAGGTGTCTTATTGGACGTAGATGGAGGATAAAGGGTTCCTATTGGTCGTGGATGGCGGAAAGAGGCGTCTTATTGGTCGTGGGTGGAGGGAGAAGGGTTTCTATTGGTCGTGGATGGAGGCAAGAGGCGTCTTATTGGTCGTGGATGGAGGCAAGAGGCGTCTTATTGGTCGTGGATGGAGGCAAGAGGCGCCTTATTGGTCGTGGATGGAGGCAAGAGGCGTCTTATTGGTCGTGGACAGAAGGAGACGTCTTATTGGCCGTTGATAGAAGGAGGCGTCTTATTGGTCGTGGATGGAGGGAGGCGTCGTCTTATTGGTCGTGGAAGAAGGATCTTGGAGGCTGGGGGAGGAGTAGAGACCCAACACATCCAAGCTGATGGATGATGCATAGCCAATGACCACTCCGATTGAAATCCCGAATTAAAATGCGCAAGAGCTGCCAAGCGAGGGAGGGAGGAAGGAGAGGCATTGAGGACAGGGGTCAAGAGAAGGAAGCGATATCCGTGAAAGGGAAGAGGAGGAAGGAATGAGGAATAAGGAGAGGAGCAAGAGGAAGACAAACTGAAGCATGTGTGTGTGTGTGTTTTGAGTTTTATGATATAGGAACCTTCAAACTTTTTTTTCTGAAAATGATTACGTTAGGTTAGGTTAGGTGTTACCAGTAAAGGGTTAAAACCAGGTGACAGACATAACTTAGTGTGTCCAGCTAATGGATATTACAAGCTAAATATGTAGGGGTTTTATGTTCCCTGGTATGGAAGGATTTCAGTGTGTCAGACTCTCAAACTCTTAATGCAAAAACCTATGTAGAATTATTGGCACGAAAGTAAATGTACATAGACGGTGGAGTCATTCCTAATGTAACATCAGCTTTAGTTTAGTGAGATACTGTCAGTCTCCAAGTGCCCTACCCCGCTGCTAATATCCTCGACCTTCTCCACACACACACACACACACACACACATATCTCATAAAGTCGTGTGAATTAAACTCATTAGAATCTATATGAAAGTCGTACAGTGAAAGGAGGAATTAGCACACCTGAAATAAGTGGAATTTGGGATCTAGAATAAATAAAGGTAAACCTATAAAGTGTTAAGAGAGATCTGCCCCAACTTGGTATTAAGTGAGGTGCATAAAAGTTCCATGACACAGGGTTCAGTTCCTTTGAAATTTCAGTATCATGGTCGTGAGCTCAGGGCTTTCC
This sequence comes from Homarus americanus, assembly GCF_018991925.1. NCBI lineage: Eukaryota > Metazoa > Arthropoda > Malacostraca > Decapoda > Nephropidae > Homarus > Homarus americanus. The sequence continues at coordinate 79,989 of NW_024729440.1, read as the reverse complement.
TTAGGCCGGGGTTTTGGGCTGTAACTCTCACCCTGAAGCTCCCCATTAAGTTACGGAGTCCTCTTTAAAGTGAATTGCCGGCTTTACTTACCTCGCCAACACTGAGCTCGATATTGACTTGTAATGGCAGCTGTTGAATTATAGAGTATACACTACCAGCTGTTTCGTGCGTGAGAGTAACCCGTGTTAGTTAACTGGCCTCAGTGAAGCCTGGTAGTGACGCCTCCTCCCGACCACCCCTCAAACTTTGTGCCCAAGTTCACATTAAGGTTTGAATGTTGTTACGTAACCTCTAAAACAAATAGTTTCTGTTGACTTACACCGAATCAAATTATAGAACTAATGTAAAAATTCATTAATGTTTGTAGTGATTGGTGTTAAAAAAATTATCAAGGTAATATTTATTTAACCTCGTAGAAAATTGACGTGGATAACTTACACCCATCTCTCTCGTAGTCAAGAACCCTATACATCAAGGGACTCCTCGAATTTCCATTGGGACTCATATTTTACCCGAGTTCCGCCGAGGCCCACAGTCATATAACTTGGTTTGTAGATACGTTGTTGTTTTGTTTTGCTTTTAGGGGGAGGGGCGGGTTGTTGTTTTGTTTTGCTTTTTATTTTTTATGGGGAGGTGGATGATACGGTCACCTCCTGGCCAGGGAAGGGTGGTAGAGTGCTGTGTCGAGCACGTATAGTGTAGTAGTCTCCTGGTGTACTGAAGGCTTAGTCACACCTCTACGACTCGCTGTCACTTTCATGTTAATAAATTTAAAAAAATTAAAGTTTAGAATGTCAATATTATGTTTACCCTAGACTCTACAGCTGGCGTATCATAGTCAATGCAGAGGTGGAAAATGTGTTGTTATTCCCCCCTTCCCTCCTCCCCACCCCCCCTTCCCTCTTCCCCATCCCCTACTTCCCTCCTCCTCAACCCCCTTCCCTCCTCCCCACCCCTTCCTTCATTCTCTCCCCCCTCACCCTTCTGTGTGAGTGACGTTTTCTCTGCTGCATAAATCATCACGAATATAAACGGATTTCGGAACCATTTCCCTCCGTTAAAACCCAAATAGTGCTTATGGTGGCCCGTGGGTAGATCTCAAAGCACATTATACAAATCAGGATTGAGAGTTACCATCACGGTAGTATGGTGAAATATTGGCAGTGGGAGGGCAGATGGAAGGAGGATGGCAGAGGGAGGGAAGATGGAGGAAGGATAGAGGGAGGGTGATGAAAAGGAAGGAGGAATAATTGGTGAGGCAGGGAGGATGGGATGGAAGGAGAATGGTGGAGGGAGGGTGATAAAAGGAATGGGGGAAGGCTAAGAGAGGGAGGGAAAATGGAAGATCGATGGAAAAGGAAGGAGAATGGAACAGGATAGAAGAAGGATGGGAGAGGGAGGAAGGATGGGAGAGGGAGGAAGGATGGAAGAGGGAAGGAGGATGGTAGAGGGAGGGTGATTATTTCAAACTGGTCATTATAAGTTTATAGTAGACTTGTGTTTTAATACTTACTGAAGCTCTTACACGTGTTTTAATCTTATGTGGTGAAAAGTAGGAAGCTCTAATGTATTGGCTTCTCTGTTGTATCTCCTCTCGTGTCTCTACCTTTTTTCCTGACCATTTATGTGCCAGAGAACAAAGCCCAACTGGCAAGGTTCCGGTAATGAAACATTTCACGCAGTGAATGGAACGTTTTATTCCCAGTAATGAAACGATTTATTCGCATAATGAAACGTGTCATTTGCTTAATATAACTTTCCATTTGATTATTCGACTCGTTTCGAAATTGGGAGTAGAATGTTTCCCTTCACTCACGGTTCGTTTGGCCAGATGAGCGACATTATACGGCGTATATTTACAGCCTAGTCAGCAAATTAGGTTAGGTTACGTTAAGTTGGGTTAGTTTAAGTTAGATTAGGTTAAGTGAGATTATGTTTAGATTAGGAAAGGTTTTCATCAAGGTGGAGTTAATCATCAGGTGAAAGAAGTTAGGGGGGGGGGGGGTAATCTTCAGGAATTATACTACTACTGTGTTCTCTTCATATGGTCACTCAGAAAACTATCTGTACTCGGGGTGATCGATGAATTTCAGAATGATCACTGCTACTCCTGTTGTCTCGGTAGGGTTGTCAAAATCATTCGTCCGTTGTGTCATACTTTTTCAACACAATTTGGGATAGATATTTTTTATGAGTGATTTTGTACATTATTAAAGGAATTTGGAAGACTTGACTGATGGATGATACTAAGAGAGAGGAGGAAAGGTGTCTGGTATTAATTTCCTTTTTGTCCGTTTAAACGTTTATCTGTATTCATAGTTTATAATGGAAATTGCCAAAACACGGAGTTATGATTGGTCAGGTCAGGTTAGGTTAGGTTAGGTTAGGTTAGGTTAGGTTAGGTTAGGTTAGGTTAGGGCTAGGCTATTAGGTTAGGCTAGGCTAGGCTAGATATGAATTATTACCTTTTATACTCTGGCCGTTGGGAAGTGGTATAAAGGTGTGTGTGTGTGTGTGTGTGTGTGTGTGTGTGTGTGTGTGTGTGTGTGTGTGTGTGTGTGTGTGTGTGTGTGTGTGTGTGTGTGTCTGATAATAAAATAATAATACAGCCACAATATAAACAAAAAACCGTACGTCACTAGCATCATAATACAAAATTGAACAATAATGATGTACACAGTATACAATGTCACTTGCACCATAATAAACAGAAGTAAACAATAAACCATACAAACAATCTGGTGACTCCTGCACTGTCATGTTTACCGTCAACAATAATGCAGTATTTATATTACGTGAGACGAACATTGCTTTGTATTTTTCGAGGTAAAACTACCTAGAAACGTTACAAATATCTCCTGGGTAGAATTATAATATATCTCCCGAGTAGAATTATCAAAAATATCTCCCAGAAACGTTACAAATATCTCCTGGGTAGAATTATAATATATCTCCCGAGTAGAATTATCAAAAATATCTCCCGAGTATAGTAAAATATCTCCCGAGTATAGTAAAATATCTCCCGAGTATAATAAAATATCTCCTGGGTAGAATATTATAAAATATGTCAAGAGTTCCCCCTTACATAGGGGTTGGGTGTAAATGGGACTGCCCAGTATGGACCAATAGGCCCGCTGCCGTTTCCTTCATTCTTATGTTCGCTTAATTACAGCACATTATGATGCAGTCAGCGGCATAACTGGCATTATACGAATTTGTTTACGTATTTTGGTTACGAATGTGAAATGACTACTTTAGGAGTCTAATGGAGTATGTGTATAGTGTGTTTAACTTGTGATTCGTTTATACATACATACATACATACATACATACATACATACATACATACATACATACATACATACATACATACATACATACATTATTTACTTCTGTTGACTATGGATGTTGAAAGATTTGAAGGTCGTAAATAGATTATATTCTTTCACAATATCATCACCAAGTTAGGTTAGGTTAGATTAGGTTAGGTTAGGACAGCTCAGGTCATATAACAATAGAGTCTTGGTTAGGTTACGTTAGGTCATGTAACAAGAGAGTCTAGGTTAGGTCAGGTCATATAACAAGAGAGTCTACGTTAGGTCAGGTTAGGTTACATGAGAGTCTAGGTTAGGTTTCATGAGAGTTGTGGTTATGGACGGGATTTATGACTTGGTTCAGACTTGACCCAGTCGTCGGGTGGCCAGCGGTGACCCTGTGACCTTGTAGCCACAGAGTGTTACAGTAATGAAATATTGGTCAGTAAACTTATACTCTTGGAATATAGAACATTGTATTTGACGTCAATGCTTCGCCCTTCAAATATGGAGCGTACTTGACGTCAATGCTCCGCCCTCTTTATATGAAGCATACTTGACGTCAACACTCAGCTTTCTATATATGGACTCATGGAGCATACTTCACATCAACGCTCCGCCCTCTAAACATGTGCATACTTGACACCAACGCTCACCTCACACCATTTTGGATATATTCTTATATATATATATATATATATATCTCGCTATAATATATCAGTCCTCATGTGACTCAAGGGGCTACTTTTAAAATATCATCTGAAGGGGACCGGGCTGGCTCTTATAATCCACATTAATGGTCTGCCCTTAAAATATCGCCCATTTCATCGTTATTTTTGTATCATTAAAAATATCGCCTATAAACTCGATTTTGGTGTTGGGCTTCAAAATATTATTGTTTACCTTCACTAGAAATATTTCCCGTCCTCGCGTCTATAGGATTTTATGCTGTAATATTATCTCGGGGTCCATACACGCTCTGAACTGTCCCTAAAATATCGCCTCCACTCCAGTTTTAAGAGTTCTAAAAATACCGTTTACAGGTGGATTCAAGGAGATAGACTTAATGCATTGGTTTGTGCTTGATGTTGTGGGTCTATCAAGAGGAGAGATATTTAATGTCATGTTCAGTATAGCTGCTGCTGCCGCCACTCGACAGGTGAATCTGCTTCTCCAAATATATAATACAATTGAGGTGAGAACTGCAATTGTTGTTATGGTTAAGGCCTATAAATATCGGCTGTATATGTCTGGACTTTCTCTCTGTGATATTCTTTAAGTTACACTCAAAGAATTATTCCCCAGTCGATGTTGGTTAGGTTAGGTTAGGTTAGGTTCGTCAGAGGAATCGTTTACAAATACCTTTAATGATTGTATGAATTGTCTGCCTTCACAACCAGATTAAAAACACGTAACAGCTACCATACAGTTTATCCTAGATGTTGTAGTGAGACTTAACATACCCCGGCAGCCTACTGGGACGTGACATTGATGATGATATTAAAATTTCACCAAATTTTACCATCCAAGCGAGTATTAAAAGCTTGACAGGTTCACATCACCAGGTAGTCAATGACTCTCTAATTAATTATTATGAGAGTAGAGCGAGAGTAGTTAGGTTAGGTTAGGTTAGGTTAGGTTATGAGAGCTTGTTACTCAAATGGTATATATATATATTTTTTCGTTATTCATGGTTGGTGTAAGTGTTGTTGGGTCACACCATCACAAGTGACCGATGGTGAGAATATATCATTTTGGTGCAGTCTTAATGGCTAGATATTTATAGGTAATATATCTGCCTCCACTGCTGTGTTTATAAGCGTGTCTAATCATCTGCTGTTCAGTTTATATCTATTAATTCCTGAATAAATTACATAATAAACACACATGATTAGGTTTCAGTAAATGCAATTAAACTTCATAATTGCTTATACTGTTTAATTTAAGTTTACACAGCAACTTATGCCTCGTAATTAATCTATAAAAACGAAAGAGGTGAATAATAAGGCCCAAATAATGAGCGAGGATGAGACAACATGTGCGTGAGACAACAATCTGTGACACAGGACCTCAACCTGGACTGATGACCACCACACTGCTCCCCGTTACCTTGATCTATAAGGGTAAGACATGTACAGTCCCCTTCACTAGTGCGTTTACAGGGGCTCGTCATATTCCACAAAACCATTACATTGAGATATTTGTTTTAATATTGTTTTACTTTGATTCCATATTATGTTTACTATTGCGAGTTTCCTTCAGTCCAATGTTAACAAACACAACGCTGCCACACTGCACAAAACCTGACGAGCCCCTGTAAACGCACGAGTGAAGGGGACTGTACAAGTCACCAGGAAGATGGCTTATTGTTACGGTAAATAGGGAAGAGAGAATCAGGGGAGATCTTCAGCCAATGTTCTTATTGCCTGAGCGGAAAACGATGACATGATGCGCGTGTTCCAGTGTCCCGTTCATGATTTGTCTTACTTTGGCTTACAGGATTTGCTTTGAGATAATCGAATACATTTTTTATCGTCCGTAGTCTTGTAAAAAGCACCGAGGATTTTTTCTGTGATATCAAAATAAATAAATATAAAGCCCGGAGGATTTTATGTTTCTCTACGACGTCACGAGAAAAATATATAAGAATGAACAGGAAAAGGAAATGCCACCTTCTGATTCTTAACTAAGGAAGCCCAACTTAGTAATTGTGTCAGGATTACTGAATTCCTTTGAGAAGTTCAGAATACACAACTCAAACTTTAATTGCTTCATCTCTCTGCATGTTACACGAATGATCCGTCTCTTTAGTATGGAACTGAGCACCGTCACCACAGATACTGCCTTGTCTTATGTTGCTCCTCACGTGTAGTGTTGCAGACTCACTCCAGGAATGAATAACTTAAGGTAAATCCGCTATATGGGAGACTCAGGCGGAGTGGTGAAGTTGTACTGAGGCGCTTCATATAGAGTCATGCTAAGATACCTCGACTGCTCTTGATGCTTGATTTCTTTAAAGGAGATAATGACTTTTAAACGAGGTCGTGTTACCGTTTTAGTCCAATGGAAGAGGCGGAGTCATGGTCAGCGTAGTGCCCTTCACTAGATGCGTTTACAGGGATCACCATTTAAACATTCTACAAATCATTACATTGAGATATTTTTTAATATTGATTTAATTTGATACCATAATATGTTTACTATTGTAGGTTCCTTCTGTCAATGAAAAAAACACAACGCTGCCACACTGCACAAACCTGGCCGAGCCCCTGTACAAGGCACTGAAGGGGACTGTACATATATGGTGAGTGTACTGACTGTGATGATGATCTAAACACACGGGGTGGAAAGATTTCCTGACAGAAGCCTATAGCCGAGTGTATCCGGCCGCCGTCAGGTTGTAGTGTATTATCTAATATATTATAGGACTCTCGTCTGTCTGTCTGTTTGTCTGTTCTGCAGCCGAAAGCACAATCGTTTTTCATCAAACTTTTGTGGAAAAATCGCAAAAAATTCGTAGAGTGGATCAAACCTGGTCCCATACCGATGGTTTCTTTAGGAAGGCATTATTAACAATTATTTATCTGGAAAACGATGCAAGTCTACAGACTTGGCGCACCCTCATTCGCTGTAGCTGTCAGCCCATTGCAGTTATCGGGCTCCTCCTCCCCACTTTTTTCTTAGCCTACTTTTTTTAATGTTGTTTGGATTAGTAAAGGAAGGAAGATGAGTAAATAGAAGAATAAAGAAGGAAACAGAAAATAGTTAGAGATAACAGGTGGGGGAGCTGAGTTTCATCATGCTTCTGGATGCGCAGTTTCAACGTTACCAGACGACCTTACACTTACTGTGGCTGACTGTACATGGAAAAGAGATAATAACAGGAATGCATGGAGAAGATGACTACAATAGACACAGGGTGAATATAGACAGTGAAACAGACAGGAGGTTGAAAAATAGACAGATTCATAATCACAAATAGACAATATGGCAACTAACATGAGACAACAGCTGACTGACTGGTTCACATTAGACAAACAGGCAGACACACGCCAACAACGGATAAGACGGATTTGACGACACAAAGAGTACAGACAAACACCACGCAGACAACAGACAGGATGGCAATAGACTTGAGACAGATTAGAAGGCATTTATAAACAAGAATAACACCAAATTGACCATAGCTGCGTCAGTGAGGGTAGCTGGTCTTACATCCACCAGCGTAAATAAAAGTCGCGCGGAAAAGAACATCGATGGTCGGTCAGTCAGAGATGGGCCTAAAACTGACTAACGTAGATGATGACTATGATGACTTAACACAGGTGATGACTTAAGCAGATGGTGACTAATATAACCAGAATCAAGGCTTCTCTTCATAATTTTATCTCGGAATGATCCATGATTTCTCTTTAACTAATTATTCTAACCTTTATTCTATTCCTTCATGTGGACCATGATTATAACAACCAGACCATGATTATAACAACCATGGACCATGATTATAACAACCAGGACCATGATTATAACAACCACGACCATGATTATAACAACCGACCATGATTATAAAACCACGACCATGATTATAACCACGACTATGATTATAACAACGCCGACCGATGATTATAACAACCACGACCGCATGATTATAACAACCACGACTATGATAACCACGACTATGATTATAACAACCACGACCATGATTATAACAACCACGACCTATGATTATAACAACCCGACCATGATTATTATGATTATAACAACCACGACTATGATATACTTGATTATGACCATGATTATAATAACCACGACCATGATTATAACAACCACGACCATGATTATAACAACCCGACTATGATTATAACAACCACGACTATGATTATAACACCCGACCATGATTATAACAACCACGACTATGATTATTATAACAACCACGACCATGATATACGACTATGATTATAACAACCACGACTATGATTATAACAACCACGACCATGATTATAACAACCACGACTATGATTATAACAACCACGACCATGATTATAACTACGACCACAACCACGACCATGATTATAACAACCACGACTATGATTATAACAACCACGACCATGATTATAACAACCACGACCATGATTATAACAACCACGACTATGATTATAACAACCGACTATGACAACCACGACTATGATTATAACAACCACGACCAACCACGACTATGATTATAACAACCACGACTATGATTATAACAACCACGACTATGATTATAACCACGACCATGATTATAACAACCACGACCATGATTATAACAACCACGACTATGATTATAACAAATATGATATAACCACGACTATGATTATAACAACCACGACTATGATTATAACAACCGACATAACCACGACCATGATTATAACAACCACGATTATAACAACCACGACTATGATTATAACAACCACGACTATGATTATAAACAACCACGACCATAATTATAACAACCACGACCATGATTATAACAACCACGACCATCATTATAACAACCACGACTATGATTATAACAACCACGATTATGATTATAACAACCACGACCATGATTATAACCACCACGACCATGATTATAATAACCACTACCATCATTATAGCAACCACGACTATGATTATAACAACCACGACTATGATCATTACCACGACTATGATTATAACAACCACGACCATGATTTTAACAACCACGACCATGATTATAAGAACAACGATCATGTTTATAACAACCTCAACCATGATTATAACAACCACGACCATGATTATAACAACAACGACCATGTTTATAACAACCACGAAAATGATTATAACAACCACGACCATGATTATAACAACCACGACCATGATTTTAACAACCGACCATGATTATAACAACTTAACGACCGCGGCTGTTTTATAACAACCACGACCATGATCACTTAACCACGAAAATTATAACAACCACGACCATGATTATATAACCCGACCATGTTTATATAACCACGACCATGATTATAACTACAACGACCATGTTTATAACAACCACGACCATGTTTATAACAACCGACCATGATTATAACAACAACGACCATGTTTATAACAACCACGAAAATGATTATAACAACCACGACCATGATTATAACACTCACGACCATGATTATAACATCCACGACTATGATTATAACAATCACGACAATGATCATAACCACGACTATGATTATAACTACCACGACCATGATTATAACAACCACGACCATGATTATAATAACCACGACTATGATTATAACAACCACGACCATGATTATAACAACCACGACTATGATTATAACAAGCAGGACAATGAATATAACAAGCACGACCATGATTATAACAACCACGACCATAATTATAACAACCACGACTATGATTATAACAAGCACGACCGCCATAACAACCACGATATAACGATGATTACACGACTATGATTATAACAATCACGACCATGATTATAATAACCACGACCATGATTATGACAACCGACGCCAGATATAACAACCGCGCTTGATTATAGCAACCACGACCGATCAAACCACGACCATGATTATAACAACCTCGACTATGATTATAACAATCACGACCATGATTATAACAACCACTACTATGATTATAACAACAACGCCACGACCATGATTATAAAAACCACGACTATGATTATAACAACCACGACCATGATTATAACAACCACCACCATGATTATAACAACCACAACCATGATTATAACAACCACGACCATCATTATAACAACCATGACTATGATTATAACAACCACGACTATGATTATGACAACGACGACCATGATTGTAACAACCACGACCATGATTATAACAACCACAACGATGATAATAACAACCAAGACCAAGATTATAACAACCAGGACCATGATTATAACAACAACGACCATGATTATAACAACCACGACCATGATTATAACAACCACGATCATGATTATAACAACCATGACCATGATTATAACAACAACGACCATGATTATAACAACCACGACCATGATTATAACAACCACGACTATGATTGTACAACAACGACCATGATTATAACAACCACGACGATGACAATAACAACCAAGACCAAGATTATAACAACCAGGACCATAATTATAACAACCAGGAACATGATTATAACAACCACGACCATGATTATAACAACCACGACCATGATTATAACAACCACTACTATGATTATAACAACACGACCATGATTATAACAACCACGACCATGATTATAAAAACCACGACTATGATTATAACAACCACGACCATGATTATAACAACCACCACCATGATTATAACAACCACAACCATGATTATAACAACCACGACCATCATTATTTAAAACCATGACTATGATTATAACAACCACGACTATGATTATGACAACGACGACCATGATTGTAACAATCCACGACCATGATTATAACAACCACAGCGATGATAATAACAACCAAGACCAAGATTATAACAACCAGGACCATGATTATAACAACAACGACCATGATTATAACAACCACGACCATGATTATAACAACCACGATCATGATTATAACAACCATGACCATGATTATAACAACAACGACCATGATTATAACAACCCGACCATGATTATAACAGCCACGACTATGATTATACAACAACGACCATGATTATAACAACCACGACGATGACAATAACAACCAAGACCAAGATTATAACAACCAGGACCATGATTATAAATCAGGAACATGATTATAATAACCACGACCATGATTATAACAACCACGACTATGATTATAATGAACCGGCTGGTTAATTCAACGTTAACCAGGCTGGTACATTAATATTATATTAAATTTTTAGTAACGAAACCCAATTGAAGCTTTTTGTTTTCTTAAAAAGTGTAATCAATCTTAACTTCCACTATTTATGAGCGTGAAGAGGTAGGACGGCGGCTATGTAAATAGACCGTTTAATCACGTCCGTTCTATGTAAGAGTATGAGTTTGACTGGCGTGGGTGCCGGCTTATTCCTAGTTGGACCATGTACTGAGATATAGTCACGGGGTCTTCACCCAAGGAGGCTACCAATCACGTGATATGGAGCATGACAACTCATTGCTAGTGGAAAGTCAAGGAGGGGGTAAATTAGGTATATAATTCAAATGTAAAGAGCCCATTTATATAATACTTGTTGATGAGATTAGGCTATTACATCGCTCGGTCACCTACCAGCCGAGCTTCCCTGAGGACTAAATAAACTCTCAAGACTACAGTACATCCTACACAACCCTAACCATGTTATAAAACATATATGTAAGATACTACACTCGGGATTCTACTACTGTAGGGTTTTATCTACTACAGGGTCCTATACTAACGTCTATGGGTTAAAAAATGTTGGTGAATAATTTTCATCTTGGATGATACTGACTTATAATAACAGAAATGAAACACATTGCCAAAATTAACACACAATTGTGGGAATCAGGAGATTCTGGTATTGCAAATCTTGACAAGTAAATGTATAATTTGGTATTTAAATCAGCAAATTTGGTCTCTTCAAGCATGAAATTACTCTAAATTTCTCTCTGAAACAATCTGAATATCTTTTACAGTAAAGTTCATAACAGGAAACATAGGAATTGGAATCAGACTTGAGATGCAAATTCAAGGCAAATGCTGATGAGCAGGCAAGGTCCTTAATGAACTACAAGGACTTCACAGTAATCCGGAGCCTTGTACGACCTTTTCACAACTAACTGTTTACCACCATCGTGGCATTTATAATAACAGTAGTGACATTCGAAAGAATAAGTACTGCACATTATGGAGATGAGCGTGAAAACACAGTTTTAACACTTACTGGCCTATAGCTGTATTGCACAAGTATGCTGTGCGATTTTTAGTTTTTATGACTGCCAATTCACATATCCCTTCAGTGTTATGAATAAATGCGAACATAGGCTGACATATGTGTAAGTGTAGATATGACGACGGCACCGCCGCGGCAGTGGGCCCCAGATCATCCAACGCTACAAAGAATGATTCTAAATCACAAGTAAAAGTTCTTAGGCTCATCTGGAGATCATACAGTGTGTCATGTTAACAAACCAGGGAAGAGTTCTAAAATGCCAGGCATTAAACTGATGTTGCCCTCGCATAGGTATGTGGATAAGAATAGCATTGTGGTTCAGAGTCGACCTAACAGAGGGTAATAATATTCCACCTCATTATCATTAAAAATAAGAGTTAAGTTATAATTCTCAACTTGCAATCTAATGCATCAAGAAGCGTCTGCACAGGCACAAGCTTTGGTGTCCACATCGTCCTATCCCCTGCATCTACTATTATATGTCAATTAGGTCATTTATTAGTAACAAGATTCTGAACTGATCTTTCCGCAGCATGCAAATATTCCGAGAAATAAGCGTTTCACTCTAATGTAGGGACTGATTTCTGCAACTTATAAAACAACCCTCGATATATGGTTAGGCCTGATATTATCGTGCATTAACTTTGACTCTAAAGCAGTAATCACATGAATGTCTGCTGAGATACGTTTTATCGACAATGTTCATGCTGTCCCTCAATTTAGCTACATCATCGGCTGCCGTGCCAAACAGAGTGCTTTTGATAAGACCCACAAAATTAAATAAATCCTTTTTTCATCAAAGTTTGAGAACGTACTTCTTCTTTAAAAGATCAATCTCTAGACGCTGGTATTCTTTCCAACAACGATAAGAAGCTTGTGAAGGGTCATGAGACGAAAGTGTTGGGTTCAGTTTGTGCAACCATCGTCGATACATTAGGAGCAGAACTGACATCATGTAGGATTTCCCAATGTTGATTGTAGTTGCAAGGCCGACGGTTTCCATCTGACGGATGCTGGAGAAGTCCGTGCAACTCATACTTTATGTTCACCACGTCCTCCACTATGAGAACGCGTCGAAGGGTGCAAACGAACGCACCCGGCTTGAGGACCGATGTGGGCGCTATCTGTCAACCCTGCGGTGCCACAAATACGTAGTGAGCAACACAATGATGTTCCAAGTCATTCTGTAAGAGATTACATTCATTTTAATATCTACTTGCAGAACGAAGCTTCATACAATAATTATTAGGCGCACTGCCCTGCACAGTCTGCAAAGAGGTGTTCATACAAATACATCATCTAGGGCAATAAATTTCGTGGGTCTTCTTAAGATGGTCTGCATGCGTACGACATCTGCGATCTGCATTAGGCTTCCGAATTTAAATTTGCTGCCGGCTTCTTTTTGGCGATAATGCGAATGGACCCGAAAACTTTGCCGAAAGCATGGAGTTCCTTTTCAGGTTCTTCTTACCATAACAGCATCCCTTACGTCTAACACGACAGGCTTAGCTTATTTATATATTTCTGACCATCATTTCAGCGCGTGACGCTGCTAAATGTGATCGTACTTGGCTATGAATATCCGTAAAAACACGGATTTGTTTTGCCGCGAAATCATCCATATTATAAACAGGTTTCGGCGTGTCCTCGTAAGTACATCATAAGGTAGACGTTTGTCTGTACCCTTATAGACAATGTAGTAGGGTGATTTTGCCCGTAGAGCTCATAAATCGACCCATTAATAGACGCTGCAATCAAGCGAAATATCTCCAGGATCTGCGATTGGCTCCTCTCAACAATGCCATTAGCCTATGGATGATAAACTGTCACAAAATCCTTTGCTTTATTCATATTGCACAATAATATTTGTGCTACCAGCTGATTCTTGAACTCTGGGTCCCATTGTCAAAGAGAAGAACCTAGGTGTAGGGTGGTACTGCTGTTTTGCCTTCAAAAAGCGAGATGTCACGGTGTAAATCGAAAGCTGCGAATTCAGATTCAGTATCGTTGTTGGAGCTTCCAATAACTTGGATGACATAAACCATTGACTTCAGGCTTCTATGCTCTTTGGACTCCTTCAGGCTTCTACGCCCTTAACTCATGAGACACATAAAGTGCCATGAACTCAGTATGTTCTCGTTGGGCAGCACTGTAAACGCTTCTGCGCTTCACCTACACAAGGATGTAGGAGTGCCAATAAAAAAAAAAAAAAAAAAAAACCTGGCGTAGTATATATGGACATATAAGATTCATCACTGATGCATAGGGCCACAGACCGGCTGTTTTATCCTTCAGTGACCAAAAACCACGAATCTAGAAAATAACTAATAATAATAATTAAGACGCACGAGGATCCCTGATAATTTTGAAGTTGTAACAAAGTCAATAGCGACTGTGTCAAACGGACGGTCTGGTGAAGGATAATAGGTAATCGGTGCTGCAGGATTCAGAAGATACCCTTATGTTGAGCACATGACATACACTTAGCAATGCAATTCTATATCTTTCTTCATTGTGTTCCAGAAATATTTCTTTTCTACTTCCGCCAAGCATTTGTTACGTCCTTTATGACCTACATACCACATACCCAACGTTATAATCGTTTCATACAACGTGTGAGTAATGACTATTTGAGAAACAATACCCTCTGGCCTCTTTTTTCGACCTATGGAGTATGTTATGTCGTAATTCAAACTGACTTAAGGGAGGAATTAATTTGGGGAGCCACATCCTCTCCCGATTCTAGAGCAAAATGACTGCTGACCATAACGGGTCGCTTCCGCGTTTCTATCCTCCAGTTGTGAAAGAGTGAACGTTGATACAGGCATTAATGGTGCCATATTTCTTGGACAAAGCGTCGGTGACAACATCTGCCCTTCCCGGTAAATACCTAAACTCAGGGGGTCAAATTCGAATTGTCAGATACGTGCCAATCTGCCTGATAAGTTTCTCGCTATGGAACAGTTCAGTCACTGCTGCATGATCCGTAACAAGAAGTTATCTTATATCCAAGATAATGTCCTGAACTTCTTCAGCGCTCCACACAACAGCTAATGCCTAAAATGCGTGACTGAATAACGTGCTCAGCATCAATAAGTTTACGACTTGCAAAGCGATCACCGAAAACTTCTCGCAACCCTCTTGCATGAGTACGGGTCCGATTCTCAGTCTGGTGCTGTCAGTACAGAGGGTGTAAAGCTTGAGGTAGTCAGAATGCCAGAACAGGGCATTGGTAAGCGCTATCTTCAATGCCGCAAAGCTATTTTTCGTGTTCAGCATCCCATACAAACATTGCATCTTTCTTAAGCAACCGTGTTAGGGTGATGCCAATGTTGCATAGTTCTAATAAAAGAACGATAATATCCTGGATGTCTCAAGAAAACTACGCACTTGATCAACCGATGTAGGACGCGGAACTGAGATACAGCTAATTTTATCATCCACTGTGCGGTATGCCTCACCGTCAACTACATGACCAAGGAAATGGATTCTGGATTTTAAAACTACATTTTGGAAAGTTTAATCTAAGATCTGCTGTGGAAAGTTTTTCTTAACACTTCACGCAGTTTAATCCAGAAGGGAATCAAACGTCCTTAGCTGACTACCATATTAGATCATCCAAATAAGCGCAGACTGTGGTACCAATCAATCCGGCAAACAGGGTGTTGATCATTCGTTGAAATGTTAGGTGGGGCATTCCTGAGACCAAAAGACATCCGAACTCAAAGTGGCCCAGGGAAGCAAATGCCGTAACCTCTCGTGATTTCTTCATCTAGTGGTATCTGCCAATACCCACTACAAATCTAGTTGCTAACATGTGCATTATTCCACGTAAGGACTGTAACACGTCATCACTCAAGACAGGTATAGGGTAATTTATTCGATCATATACTATTAACGATCCTGGAAATCAATAACAGGTCGCCAAACCACCATCCTTCTTTGGGATGAGGAATAAAGGGCTATTAAAAGGGGATTCTAGAATGTGAACAACATTCTCATCCATATATTCGCACCATATCCTTAGAACTACGCAGCGCGCTGGTTATGTAGTCTGTGTTGAGTACATAGATAGGATTTGTTCCCTTTAACGTTATGTGATGGATGTTAAATCTGTCTGTCCTAGCTTTTCTTTTCCCCAAGTACAATATTTCTGTAGTCAGCAAGCAGCTCCAAAAGGCGTACTGTTCTGGAGGATGATCCATCACCTTTAACATGTGGCGGCGCTATTTGATCTATCCTGTCTTGCCTAGTCTGTTGGGATTGAGATACAATGTCTACCAATTGTATCGACATTGTTGTGATATACCAGAAAATCACACAACATCCTTTCTTCAATATTTTCTGAACGCCTGTTCTATTCAGAACCAGAACAAATTGTCAAACCACCAGGTCGTATCGCTTAACGTCGACTGGCACTACAACCCCTTTACCTTGCACGTTTCGGAGACATACAACATCGGTCCCCGTATACGTCAGTAATTCTACAGTGGCTCGGTGAATTCTCATTCTGACAGTGGAGAGTACTTCAAATGCACAATTCTTCCCAACTTGCTGCTATAATCACGTTGGGAAAGTGTGGGTGGAGTCTTGGAGCTAGCGCGACACATTATCTGCCTTCCTCCGGAGCAAGAATGGTGACATTACTTAACCCAGGTGAGCAAGGCAGAAATGACGCATAGCGTTGTAGGAAAACACCTTAAACGTAATAGTATTATTACGTGGACGAACATCTAACTTTATTCAGTTATAGAGTGGTGGCGACCAATTAATCCGTCAGGCTGGCAAAATGAAAGTGCTGACCAGATAAAAGTCTGCATGAAGGGAGTACTACTGTCTTGAAAATCTAAGTGGTAACGTCACCATTCCGTCAATATTCAGCTGCGTGCCAGATACTCCTTCGAGATCGGCGTCAGTAGGTCTCATAGGAAATCATGTGAGAGAATCTACATGTAACTCCTGATAGATGTCAAGTCCAAAACATTTGCGCATGCAATCGTATCAATATCCTGAGCCAATCTGACATCATTCTTACTCACCGGTACAGACAACACTCTGACTCTTACGTAGCACCGCTACTAATGAGGCTGCTACAGAAGTGTCAGGAAGCAGGCACCAATGTACCTACCCTTCTCGTTTTTGACAGGTGCTGGTCTTCCCGACTTCTGTCCTGGTAACGACGCGCTTAACGCTTTGCTGTGTTACCCACACCAGAGTTCAAATTCTTCTACCATCACCAAGGCGCACCCATCTGTGCTGTGAGATGCCGACCGGTGGAGTGCACCACACGATCGTGATTTTGGCCAGGTGGAGACGTATTTCAACCGCCCTGCGTACGACCTGGCTTCTGCTTAGCACCTGTGGTTCTGGTACCGTAACACCACCACTCCCGGGAGCTGATAACAATCATCGATCGAATGGCCCTTTTATTACAATGGGTACACCGCAGAGATTCGACGCGTTGCTTATGTAACCTGGTGTTGAAGTGTGATCGGAGCGCAACGCCGCATTTGCGCTTATCTGGGAGGCGCCGTAGTCTGGGGAAGGACCTGCCATCAGAGGTCCGGTGGACCTCGGAGAAAGCTTTGTTTGCGTAATCTTCCATAAAAGCAGGCGGCACAAACTCACTTCCGCCCGGCTATAGATAGACAACGAACCACTAACAGGAAACCAATCAATTCCGATTAATGCTTCACATTTGTGTGTGACATCTTCCCATCATTGCGTCGCCCATCTGGAATCCCAGAAGGTCGCCCATACCTTGACGCACTTCCGGCAATGTCAACAGCCACCATAGGTAATTCCGCGAACCACCGAGCACAATGATCCAGTCATCTGAATATCCACTGCAGATGGCCCAAGTGGGACCCGCACTGCAACAATTCCTATAAGAGTGCGCTTAAACTTTCGATAGTCAGGGTCCGTTAGACCATACCATCTGGGCAAGGCATTTAGCAAAAACGAACCCCTGCGGAATGTGGGAACGCACAAACGCATTTTTATCATGATCATCGGTAATTTTTACATTGCGCATAGTGTCTTCACATGCACGGATGAAGTGTGTAGCACGATAATTATCTTGACCAGTAAAATCACGTACATGGTCAGCACGTGGCATCTTATGAAACACATTATCTGGGAAGTCGACGTGGGAGCGTTATTGCTTGAAGTGTTAGAATAAGCCATGTGAGCGCTAGATGTATGCAATCCACGGTGTTTACTTCTAACAGAAGGCTCAGTTAATGGTTAGCCAACACACTATCACCCAGAGTAGGATTAGGAATCACTCAGAATGTCCTCAGGCGAGGCAATATACTGATTCCCCTGATCGTAAGGTACATCTGTTTAAATCGTCAATGATTCTCAATTAACTGTTTCACTCTTTCCACAGAAACGTTCAACTGTGTTTCCTGCTTAAACTTAATTTTGGTTCTGCAGGAAATTACGTTTATCCTCTATTTGTGATTCGTCAGCAAAAAGTTCTGCCAGGTCAGTAAAGTCCTCAGACCACAACTCTTTGAAAAAACTTTTGGAAAATTTATCCATGAAGTTTCATTGGCCAGTAACGATTAACAGTAAGGCAAACACTTGCTCTCTTCATGTACAGGAAATGATAAAAATTATCGTTAAAATAATTAAAATATCAATAATTGAACAGGTAAGAAATAACTACTGTAAATTATATTAAGTGTCAGTATACATTAAAAACACGAAGACACTTACAACAATCACATAACCTATCCGTTCACTCATCACTGTGGGAGTTATGTCTCGAACATGTAAATGTGTATATAAAATATGTTACTCTTTATATACCTAATATAGTAGTTATGGTTCAGAGTAGAAAACGCGATCCTACCCAGCTGCTCTCTTGTGGGGTGTGTACCTCAATCGTCCCTGTCGCGTGCCACTGTGCTGCGTATGTCCGGTTGCCTAGCAACGACTTAGGCGCTGCAATGACAACGTTGGGTGAGTCCACTTCACGACAGGGGAATACTCCACCAGTATGTTCAGGTTTGACTAAGACGAATCAAGTCCTCTGCTCGCTGATATGATGTCTCCTCTTCTGTGTGCCAAACCTTCTGCAATCCCAGAGTAGCGGAGGACGTCCTGATGACACTGGTATACTGCAATCAACGATTGGTGAAACCACAACAGCCGCATAGACACTTGCAGAAAGGTCTTTTGTTAGTAAACCCCGAAAGTTGTTGGGAATGTCTGCAACACTATAAACGACGGGCAATAGCACGCGATAAGACGCTTTCCTGACCGCCTCACTTGTCGCTAACAGGATATTACCCTTAACTAGGCCAGAGTGGTAATAAGTCACAATAACTCAGTATCGGCTATTGGAATAATTCCTGCACCTTCTTCTGGGCTTACAGAATGAGAAACACCAACTGCCACCGTCTCTACTACGATATAGCACTACACTCAGATACGTCATGTAAAAACATCACTGTTTCTTGTTTCTTATTTCACAAAAACACCGACACCTTGGTGTGGTGACCGGAAGAATATATCCAGAATCAGTTCTTCAAGGTGGGTTCAGATCCCACCCGCTAAGGCTACTGAGTATGAACCGGTTGGTTAATTCAAAGTTAACCAGGCTGGTACATTTATACATATATTGGGCTTTAATAACGAAACTCAATTGAAGCTTGCTTTTATTAAAAAGTATTGTTTATATAATTCCTGGAGTGGATTCAACCGGTGCACTTCTTAATTTTGGCTTATGAGCGTGAAGAGAGATGGTGACGGCTGCTATGTAAATAGACCGCTTAATCACGCTCCTGTTCGATGTAAGAGTATGAGTGTGACTGGCGTGGGTACCGGCTTATCTCTAGTTGACCCATGTGCTGCCGATACAGTCAATGGGCCGCACCCAAGCAGGCTACTAATCACGAGGTGAGCATGACAACTCATATTGCTAGTGGAAAATTACAGGGGTGAATTAGTAACAATTAAAATGTAAAGATCCCATTTATATAATAATTTCTGTTGATGAGACAGGGGCCATTACAATAACAACCACTAACAACCACGACTATGATCATAACAACCACGACCATGATTATAACAACAATGATTATAACCACAACCATGATTATAACAATCTCGACCATGATTATAACAACCACGACCATGATTATAACAACCACGACTATGATTATATCACCCACGACCATGATTATAACAACCACGACTATGATTATAACAACCACGACCATGATTATAACAACCAAGACCATTATTATAACAACCACGACCATGATTATAACAACCACGACTATGATCATAACCACGACCATGAATATAACAACCACGACCATGATTATAACAACCACGACTATGATTATAACAACCACGACTATGATTATAACAACCACGACCATGATTATAACAACCACAACCATAATTATAACAACCACGACCATGATTATATCAACCACGACCAAGATTATAACAACCACGACCATGATTATAACAACCACGACTATGATTATAACAACCACGACTTTGATTATAACAACCACGACCATGATTATAACAACCACAACCATGATTATAACAACCACGATCATGATTATAACATCCACGACCATGATTACAACAACCACGACTATGATTATAACAACCACCACCATGTGGAAAACGATGTCGCTGTGCGCTGTCAGCCGGCCGACGGTTGCGCACTAGCCAAGCACGAGCGTTCGAACTTTCACGCCTCGGTAAACTGTACCACCGGACTCGCCACCGGACACGAGGCCCTTGATCACTTGTGTGGGTCTATAGTCGAGTGTATACGGCCGCCGCTACTCTTACACCTGATCCTGTGACCGTACCCTCTGTAGCCTTGGATTAAACTCAACCAAAACCCAATAGTATTTTCATAGATATGCTTGTAAGATACCTGTTTGAATTCTTGAAGGCAATGGCATTGAACAGTATCAGCATTTCCATACATACATACATACATACATACTAAGGAAAAGTATCTATCATGTGTAGTAAGGTGTGTCTGTGTGTGTGTGTGTTTATTTTCGAGGCGACTTTACGTTTCGGTCTGTGGGATAGACGTAGAGCGGCTTAGTGTCAGCTTCGCACATAGCGATTCTGAGCTCAGTGCCACAAGAACGGACAGAAGCCTCGTCTCAGGTGTTCGAACACAGCCGTTGTTCGCTCGTGGTTCAACTTGTCCGAATGTTTGTATTTTGGATATGTTTGGTGTGTGTCTGTGTGTGTATATATGTGTGTTTGTGTGTGTGTGTATATGCGTGAAGGTGTCTGGCTGTCTGTCTGTGTGTGTGGCGGGGGAGGGGGGACACATCACCACCTGGCACGAGCACATCATTACCTGTGTTCGTTCACCTGAGGGGAGACTAACGTTCCACACCACCATTATCACCACCCCCCCCCCCACCCTCCCATCTGATGACGCCCTCATTTCCTCACTCACACCCAACCTAACCTAACCTAACCTAACCTAACCTACATCTATATTTACTTCATTGTCCTTACAGTAATTTTCATTCCATTGAGATTTTTTTTTTTAAAGTGAAAAATCTAAATAAAATCATTGAAAAGCTGAAACTACATTAATCATTTAAAATATGCATAAAATTACACTAATGACGTCTGCTAGCTAATTAATCTCCGTCTGCTAGTTAATTAATCTCCATCTGCTAGTTAATTAATCTCCTGTGTTGTGTTTTTATTATCACTAAGGATTAATTAACTGGGATTTATATTTAATTGTTTTATGAGGGAAGTTTAACTTGAGGATTTGATGAGACAAGGTAACCTACTTGTAGGGTCGAGTTGTGTGTTTATTATGGTATTCAGCACTAGCACCATTAACACCCACTACTAGCACCATTAACACCCACTACTAGCACCATTAACACCACTACTAGCACCATTAACACCCACCACTAGCACCATTAACACCCACTACTAGCACCATTAACACCACTACTAGCACCATTAACACCCACTACTAGCACCATAATACCCCACCACTAGCATCATTAACACCCCACCACTAGCATCATTAACACCACTACTAGCACCATTAACACCCACTACTAGCATCATTACCACCACCACTAGCACCATTAATTCCCCACCACTAGCACCATTAACACTCCACCACTAGCACCATTAACACCCACTACTAGCACCATTAACACCCACTACTAGTACCATTAACACCCCACCACTAGCACCATTAACACCACTACTAGCACCATTAACACCCACTACTAGTACCATTAACACCCACCACTATAGCACCAACACCCACTACTAGCACCATTAACACCTACTACTAGTACCATTAACACCACCGCCAATCACATTAACACTCACCACTAGCACCATTAACACCCACCACTAGCACCATTAACACCCACTACAGCATCATTAACACCCACTACTAGTACCATTAACACCCACCATCAGCACCATTAACACCCACCACTAGCACCATTAACACCACCACTAGCACCATTAACACCCACCACTAGCACCATTAACACCCACTACTAGTACCATTAACACCCCTACCACTAGCACCATTAACACCCACCACTAGCACCATTAACACCCACCACTAGCAATCATTAACACTTCACCACTAGCACCATTAACACCCACTACTAGCACCATTAACACCCACCACTAGCACCATTAACACCTACTACTAGGCACCATTAACACCCACCACTAGCACCATTAACACCCACTACTAGCACCATTAACACCCACTACTAGCACCATTAACACTCACCAGCACCATTAACACCCACTACTAGCACCATTAACACCCCACCACTAGCAATCATTAACACCCACTACTAGCACCATTAACACCCACTACTAGCACCATTAACACCCACTACTAGCACCATTAACACCCACCACTAGCACCATTAACACCCACTACTAGCACCATTAACACCCACTACTAGCACCATTAACACCCAACTACTAGCACCATTAACACCCACTACTAGCACCATTAACACCCACTCACTAGCACCATTAACACCCCAATTCACTATAGCACCATTAACACCCACTACTAGCACCATTAACACCCACTACTAGCACCATTAACACCCACTACTAGCACCATTAACACCCAATTAATTAGCACCTACATTAACACCCACCACTAGCACCATTAACACCCACCACTAGCACCATTAACACCACTACTAGCACCATTAACACCCCACTACTAGCACCATTAACACCCACTACTAGCACCATTAACACCCACTACTAGCACCATTAACACCCCACCACTAGCACCATTAACACCCACTACTAGGCACCATTAACACCCCACCACTAGCACCATTAACACCCACTACTAGCACCATTAACACCCACTACTAGCACCATTAATACCCCACCACTAGCACCATTAACACCCACTACTAGCAACATTAACACCCACTCTAGCACCATTACACCACTACTAGCACCATTAACACCCACCACTAGCACCATTAACACCCACTACTAGCACCATTAACACCCACCACTAGCACCATTAACACCCACTACTAGCACCATTAACACCCACTACTAGGCACCATTAACACCCCACCACTAGCACCATTAACACCCACTACTAGCACCATTAACACCCACTACTAGCACCATTAACACCCACTACTAGCACCATTAACACCACTACTAGCACTATTAACACCACTACTAGCACCATTAACACCCCACCACTAGCACCATTAACACCCACTACTAGCACCATTAACACCCACTACTAGCACCATTAACACCCCACTACTAGCACCATTAACACCCCACCACTAGCACCATTAACACCCACTACTAGCACCATTAACACCCCACCACTAGCACCATCACTACTAGCACCATCTCCCACCTCGTCTAACGCCCTGCTGACCTCTCGACCGATATTGTGTGTGTGTGTAGAGGCGAGAGGAATCTTCGAGGGAGCGTGAGACATGAGGAGGGGAGGAGGAGGAGAGGGTGAGTGTGGAGAAGAGGAGGAGGAAGAGGGGCGAAGTGTAAAGGAAGAAGAAGGGGAGGAGGAAGAAAGAATGATGGACGGATGTTATGAGGAAGATTAGAAAAAATGGGGAAATGTAAAGATGGAAGACAAGGAACAGGAAGAGGAGATGGGGAAGAGGAGGATGAGGCAATGACCCACACTCCTGAACCACACTTAATGACCCACACCTGAACCACACTAATGACCCACACTACTGAACCACACCACTGAACCAACCCTGAACCACACCACTGAACCCACTAATCCTGAACCACACCACTGAACCACACTACTGAACCACACTCCTGAACCACACCTGAACCCACACTACTGAACCACACTCCTGAACCACACTACTGAACCACACTACTGAACCACACTACTGAACCACACTACTGAACCACACTACTGAACCACACCCTGAACCACACTCCTGAACCCACACTACTGAACCACACTCCTGAACCACACTACTGAACCACCATTTGAACCACAACTGAACCACACTACTGAACCACACTAATGAACCACACCACTGAACCACACTACTGAACCACACTACTGAACCACACTACTGAACCACACCACTGAACCCACACTATTGAACCACACTCCTGAACCACACCACTGAACCACACCACTGACCCACACCTACTGAATCACACTCCTGACCCACACTACTGAACCACACTACTGGAACCACACTACTGAACCACACTACTGAACCACACCCTGAACCACACTCCTGAACCACACCTGAACCACACCCACTGAACCACACCACTGAACCACACCACTGACCCACACTACTGAGTCACACTACTGAACCACACTACTGAACCACACCACTGAACCACACCACTGGAGTCACACCACTGAACCACACTACTGAACCACACCATTGAACCCACACCACTGAACCACACCACTGAACCACACTACTGAACCACACCATTGAACCCACACCACTGAACCACACCACTGAACCACACTACTGAACCACACCATTGGAACCCACACCACTGAACCACACGACTGAACCACACTACTGAACCACACCATTGAACCCACTAATTACTGAACCACACCACTGAACCATTACCTGAACCACACCACTGAACCACACTACTGAACCACAGCAGTGGGGTATGTGTGTGTGTGTGTGTGTGTTATTTCTGTGAATTACTGGGGTTGGGCTCCGTCTGGGGACCCCTGTCAAATAAGCCTACAGGTAGTGGGTGACGCGGCAGGCAGGGGTCCAGGACAGCTTAGCAAGAGTTACTCGCTGATTAAAAGGGAGGGACGGTGGAGGGAAGGAGGCTCAGGTGGGGAGGGAAGGAAGCCTATGGGTGGAAGGAAGGACACCCACCCACACACCCAACCACCCACACACACCCACCCACACTTACCTTTACCCAATATTTAATAGCCTTAGATTCTCACCCAGATAATTTTATTGTGTACATGAAACGCCAATCGGAAATCGTATATTATATAATGTCAATAAGTTATTCAGTCCATTATCCCCAGAGTTAATACCGATAATGTTATTCATTTAATCCTGGAGGAAATACTGGTTAATGCTTCGTTATTCACTCGAGAGATAGAGTATAGTAATTCTCACTGTTAATGGTTGTTTGAGTTGTTTGAGCTGTTGTTTACTTTTGTTGATGTTGTTTATCATGTTAGTGATTCTGTTTGTTGTTGTTTTTCGTTGTTAGGATTTTTTTTGTTGTTGTTGTTTGGTTTAGTTCTTGTTTGATCTGCTTACTGTTGTTAGGGCTGTTTTGGGGGTTGTTTTTGTTGTTGTTTACTGTTAAGGGTTGAATTGTGTTCGTGTACAGCATAAACGAGATTCATTCAGGACATATCATACATACATACATACATACATACACTGCCTTATATCTATGTATGTTTAGGGGAGGTGGGGAGGGATGGACTCAGAGAAGTTGCCGGTTAGGTATTTTGAGGCCGCCAATCTGTATGTATGTATGTATGTATGTATGTATATGTATGTATGTGTACGGGGCTATTCCATACACATGTTCCGTGGTGTGTTTCATGTATGCTCATCCATGTTATTGGTATATGATACATGTTTGTGTGTGTGTGTGTGTGTGTGTGTGTGTGTGTGTGTGTGTGTGTGTGTGTGAGCTGATTTTTTAATATATATAATTTATCAATATACCTACGTAAATATATACCTGTATAGTTAACACTGAGAATTCATTGTTAATCCGTATCTATAATTAATCACATCTGTACTCACACTTTATATAACCCGTAGCTATCTGGGCTATAAGAGTAACATACCCACGTGCCACAGGAGTAACATACCCACATTCCCACAGGAGTACATACCCACATGCCCACAGGAGTAACATAAGTAACATACCCACTTGCCTGCCAGGAGTAACATACCCACATGCCTACTGGAATAACATACCCACTTGCCCACAAGAGAACATACCCACTTGCCCACAGGAGTAACATGCCCACATGCCTGCACTGGAATAACATGCCCACTTGCCCACAAGGAGCACACCCACTTGCCCACAGGAGTAGCATATCCACATGCCCACAGGAGTAACATACCCACATGCCCACAGGAGTAACATACCCACATGCCCACAGGAGTAACATACCCACATGCCCACAGGAGAACATGCCCCCATGCCCACAGGAGTAACATGCCCACATGCCCACAGGAGTAACATACCACATGCCCACAGGAGTAACATACCCACATGCCCACAGTGAGCAACATATCCACATGCCTACAGGAGTAACATAAGTACACCCACTTGCCCACAGGAGTAACACATACCCACATGCCCACTGAGTAACATACCCACTTGCCCACAAGAGTAACATACCCACTTGCCCACAGGAGTACATACCCACATGCCCACAGGAGTAACACATGCTCACATGCCCACGGGAGTAACATACCCACTTGCCCACAGGAGTAACATACACATGCCCACAGGAGTAACATACCCACTTGCCCACAGGAGTAACAGCCCACATGCCCACAGGATAACATGCCCACACCATGGGAATAACATGCCCACATGAGTAACATACCACTTGCCCACAGGAGTAACATACCCATATGCCCACAGGAGTAACATACCCACTTGCCCACAGGAGTAACATACCCACATGCCCACAGGAATAACATGCCCACATGAGTAACATACCCACTTGCCATTGGGAGTAACATACCCATATGCCCACAGGAGTAACATACCCACTACCCACAGGAGTAAATATCCACACGCCCACAGGAGTAACATACCCACTTGCCCACAGGTAGTAACACATGCCCACATGCCCACAGGAATAACATGCCCACATGAGTAACATACCCACTTGCCCACAGGAGTAACATGCCCACTTGCCCACAGGAATAACATGCCCACAGGAGTAACATACCCCACTTGCCCACAGGAGTAACATGCCCACATGCCCACAGGAATAACATGCCCACAGGAGTAACATACCCACTTGCCCACAGGAGTAACACTGCCCACTTGCCCACAGGAGTAACATACTCACATGCCCAGAGTAACATACCCACATGCCCACAGGAATAACATGCCCACATGAGTAACATACCCACTTGCCCACAGGAGTAACATCCCATATGCCCACAGGAATAACATGCCCACATAAGCACATACCCACTTGCCCACAGGAGTAACATACCCATATGCCCACAGGAATAACATGCCCACAGGAGTAACATACCCACTTGCCCACAAGGAGTAACATGCACTTGCCCACAGAGGAGTAACATACCCACATTCCCACAGGAGTAACATACCCACATGCCCACAGGAATAACATGCCCACATGAGTAACATACCCAGTTGCCCACAGGAGTAACACATACCCACATGCGGGAATAACATGCCCACATGAGTAACATACCCACTTGCCCACAGGAGTAACATACCCATATGCCCACAGGAGTAACATACCCACTTACCCACAGGAGTAACATATCCACACGCCCACAGGAGTAACATATCCACACGCCCACAGGAGTAACATATCCACATGCCCACAGGAGTAACATAAGTAACATACCCACTTGCCCACAGGAGTAACATGCCCACTTGCGCACAGGAGTAACATACCCACTACCCCAGATCTCTACAGCTCTTGTCGATAATACCCAATCTAAATATACTCGTCTTGTCTCAGCCCTTCACACACACACTACCACCCCACACCCCAACACCCCCAACACACCCCAACACATCCCTAACACACCTCACACCCCCAACACCCCAACACCCCCAACACCTCACACCCCTCACACTCCCCAAACACACCCCAACACACCCAACACATCCCTAACACCCCAACACACCCCCAACACCCCTTCTTCCCACTTCACACCCCTCACACCCCAACACCCCCAACACACCCCCCACCACCCAACACATCCCTAACACCCCAACACACTCCCCAACACACCCCCAACACCCCCTCTTCCCCACTCCCCATTCTGCTTGTTGGAAAAATGAGAGGAAAAGTATGACAGAACACGGGTGGACTCTTCTGGGCCAGACGGTTTTGTTCGACTCTTTAACCTGTTTCCTGTTCATAAGTTGCCGTCGTGAACACACTTTTGAACTCTGGACAATCTGTAATTTCTTCAGTAATAGTAATACAGTATCTCAAAATATTCAAGATTCAATTTTTACTGCATTTCAAATATCGTCGGAAACTGTACGATTAATTGTGGTTATTTGAAAATCAGCGACTGTCTTTTTTTTAACCCATCAGTAAAAATAAACAGAATCAACAATTAGTCTCTAACAAATGGTATAAAACATTTGGGATCAAGGGTTGCTACTCCAGTATTGCTAGCCACATCACTCCGCCCGCTGGGAGACGTGGCACCACCGCTCTTGTGTTCTTTCCACTTGGCCTCGTCATGACTACGTGCAGAAAGCTCAGCCTTTGTCTCAGAAGAAAATATTTTGAGAGACTGAGACGACCTCCAGTGTAGGAATGTCTTTCTCAGATAATTAAAAGTGGAAATATTCAATTTTCTCCAGGTTTTCATACTGGGAACGTCTTAATTACTTCTGGCCTGAACTGAGAACTTTGTGAGTTAAACGGAGAATATTACACTGTCACACCACACCGCCTCTCTGCCTCCCCTGAACCTTCAACTCGTGGGTATTTACATGCTTAATACCTCTCAGATAGTACACACACACACACACACACACACACACACTTAACTTCTCAAAACAATCATTAAAACAGCTTAATCTAAAAAAAAATGCTCAACTTTTCCGATTCGCAATGACATCCAGAAGACACTTGTACAATTTATTAACTTTTTATACCAGACAACACAAATGTTCTCAGTATTTACCACCATCTGACATCTCTACTAACTCCGTAGTCCAGCACGTCTTGGCGGTTTTCTAAGGTGTATGGCCAGCCGTCTAAGGTGAATGGCCAGCCGGAAGCTCCTATAAAACGCTAGAATGACTTGAAACCTCATACGGTATACTGCAAAGGTGTAAAAAGATTAGTTAACACCTTCTCCAGCGAATTAATCGGCCCACGCAGACCTGTGTGTTAAAGCATATACATAGTTAAACTCTCAGTTCCTTAAAGAATGCGCCTATAAACCAATGTAATGCTCGGGCGCCAACGGAACTGAAATTTAACCAAATTATCAGAATAATAAAAGTGGTTCAGCGAGAGTTTTGTCAATATGAAACGCTCTAGCCAACGCATCTCGGCTCCTCCAATGAAATTATCGTCCCCAGAGAGGTTAGTTAACACGGTCGTTTGGAGGCTATACGAGACACGATACCCAATAGCTTTTAGATGTTTATAAACCAAATTCCCAAGCATCTTTTTGGAGGAGGGAGAGTAGAAAGGATAGATAAGTGACAGTAATGGTGATAGGAGGGACAGTTGAAGGAATAGATAAGTGGAGGTGATAGTGATAGGGACAGTTGAAGGGGTAGATAAGTGACAGTGATGGTGATAGGAGGGACAGTTGAAGGAATAGATAAGTGACAGTGATGGTGATAGGAGGGACAGTTGAAGGAATAGATAAGTGACAGTAATGGTGATAGGAGGGACAGTTGAAGGTAGATAAGACAGTAATGGTGATAGGAGGACAGTTGAAGGAATAGATAAGGACAGTAATTATGATAGGAAGGACAGTTGAAAGGATAGAAAGTGACAGTAATGGTGATAGGAGGGACAGTTGAAGGAATAGGGTACGACAGTGATGGTGATAGGAGGGACAGTTGAAGGAATAGGGTAAGTGACAGTGATGGTGATAGAGGGACAGTTGAAGGGAGAAGTTGGACAGTAATGGTGATAGGAGGGACAGTTGAAGGGTAGATAAGTGACCGTAATGGTGATAGGAGGGACAGTTGAAGGAATAGATAAATGACAGTAATGGTGATAGGAGGGACAGTTGAAGGGATAGATAAGTGACAGTGATGGTGATAGAGGGACAGTTGAAGGGGTAGATAAGACAGTAATGGTGATAGGAGGGACAGTTGAAGGGGTAGATAAGTGACAGTAATGGTGATAGAGAGGAAGTTGAAGGAATAGGTAAATGGCAGTAATGGTATAGGAGGGACAGTTGAAGGAATAGATAATGTGACAGATGGTAATATGTGTGTGTGTGTGTGTGTGTGTGTGTGTGTGTGTGTGTGTGTGTGTGTGTGTGTGTGTGTGTGTGTGTGTGTGTTTGTGTGTGTGTGTGTGTGTACAGTATTTGTGTGTGTGAGGGTGTACAGAGAGAGGCAGAGGAAGGATATTGTTTGATTAATTGATGGTTTGATGAATCGAGTCATTACGAGTGTACATAACCAGTGGGGCTGATGTAGGGTGAAGGGTTTGAAGGACCTTTGTTCAGCATCTCGTTAAAATGTATCTATTTCTTCTTTTTTGTCATAGATTTTACTATTTTAGGACATTGTATAAAAGGAGGGCTTTAGGACCTTTTAGATGGGTATGAGAGGAGGGGTGATCAAATAAAGGAAGGACAGGGAACAGAGAGAGGTGTAACGTGATGCAAGAGGAGTAAGGAGGGATAGTGGGATGGACACTGAGTCACCAGAAAGGAACTAAAGCATTATTTACCGAAGTTGTAAAAGGGATGAGTTTTAAGGTTGGTCTGAGAGAAGTAGGTCGTCTAAAAGATCAGAATAAAAAGTTTAATATTCATGAATACCAAATACACCCAACTTCTGCAAGACTCGTGAAGGGTAATGGTACTGTTTACATGAGCTTGAGGGTAGACGAAATCAAGCGGTGGTGCCAAACATCGAAATTTACCATTCAATATTGTGATCAGATTCCATAAATTGGTTGTTGACTTTGATACATTAGACTAAAGAAGACTGACTAAGAATTGTATATTAATCCCAGAGAGTATGAACATTTGGAGAAATTTTGGGGAAGTAAAACAGATGAACGTGTGGGGGAACGAACGTAGGGCGGCAGTGGAATTGTCGTTTTGGTGGCAGGGGAGAGAGTAAGGTCATTAGACGGAGCTCCAGGATAGAGGTACCAATAGAGTGGGATTGATGGGAGACGCCGTAAGAGAGGGTAATGGAAGGTTGCCATTGGAAAAAGCTGAAAGAGGGTCGTATTAGAAATGAGGGATTGAGTCGTGTAGGATGGCAGTAAGGGGAGGGGGCGTATGACCTAGAGGACGAGAGCTTGATGTTGACTGAGGGAAGAATTGTGGGTGTAAGACTCGAGGGTGGGGTGTTGGGGTGTGGGTGGGGGGTTGTGGGTTGGGTGGTGGGTTGGGTGTAAGACTGAGGAAGAACTTGACCGGGTGTTAAGAACTTGACCTTGGGTGTAAGACCTCGAGGATGAAGAACTTGACCTTGGGTAAGACCTCGAGGGGAGAACTTGACCTGGGTGTAAGACTCGAGGATGAGAGAACTTGACCTTGGGTGTAAGACCTCGAGGGGGAGAGAACTTGACCTTGGGTGTAAGACCTCGAGGGAGAACTTATGGGTTAAGCTCGGAAGAACTTGACCTTGGGTGTAGACCTCGAGGTGGAGACTTAGGGTGTAGACTCAGGGAAGAACTTGACCTTGGGTGTAAGACCTCGAGGATGAGAGAACTGACCTGGTGTGACTTGTAAGACCTCGAGGGAGAGAACTTGACCTTGGGTGTAAGACTCGAGGATGAGAGAACTTGACCTTGGGTGTAAGACCTCGAGGGGGAGAGAATTTGACCTTGGGTGTAAGACCTCGAGGATGAGAGAACTTGACCTTGGGTGTAAGACCTCGAGGATGAGAGAACTTGATGTAAGTGGTATATACAAGATGTGAACGTGATGCTGAAGGTACCATAAGTAAGACATCAATCATGAGGACCTGATGTTACAAGGTGGAGGGATATTAAGACCCTAACTTACAATGGAAGGACTAGTTGTAGGGTTAGAAGTAGACAGCTTTATCCCCCTCAGTACCCCTCCCCAGCACCCCACTCTCCCCAGCACCTTCAGAACCCCCTCCCCAGCACCCTCTCCCCTTCACCCTCAGGATCCCCTTCTCCCCAGCACCACCAGGACCCCAGCACCTTCAGAACCCTCCCCAGCACCCTCTCCCCTTCACCCTCAGGATCCCCTTTCCCAGTACCTTCAGGAGCCCCCCATCACCTTCAGCACCCCTCTCCTCCCCACCTTCAGGACCATAACCCTTTACAAGCTTATCTCTCAGCTGTTGACACTAAATTCTTCCTTTTTTTTTTGTTCTTGTAGTTAATATTTTAATGACTGGTGGTGCTTTAGGGCGGTGCTGGGCCTAGTAAGGGATCTAGTACGAGGTAAAGGAGAGGGTTGTCATGTAGTTAGGGTTAGTGGGGTACTGCAGTGTGTGTGTGTGTGTGTGTGTTTTGTGGGGTGGAAGCTGAAATGAGTAATTTCAATCCGTTAGATGGAGGTCTTATATCTAAAGGACCATTGATATAACGGATTTTCCTCTTCATAATAGTCCGATATATAGAGGTTTCACAATAGTCCGATATATAGAGGTTTCCTACAATACTGAATTAAATCATGTCTCAGAGAACGGAATGTTTTGTCAGTTTACAGTAAAAGATAATGTAATGAGATCCATTCTATTCGGCATTATACTTACAGCATGTGTTTTACCACGGGGTGACCTACTACTTCCCTGGCTGGAGGAAAAGGTCGTGTAGGCCCTAATTCATGTCCCAGGGAGTAAATTGTAGGCAGGGTGTAGCTGGGAGGGAGTCGGCTATGCATACCCTCTTCCCCTCCACCTAGCTCCTGGGGGTAGTACTATTCTCCTCCTCCTCCACCCAGCTCCTGGAAGGGGGGGGGAGGACGAGGGCTAGGTAATCCGGCACTCTGTATGCGGGAACAACTTGGCAGATGGAGTGCTCTTTTATGATCCCGTTCGTTCTCATTTGTAGAAATTTTGCTCTAACCTTGATGCAGCCCGTCCACCTTATCCTGTATTCGCTTAATATAGCAGTTATCGCTGAGCCTGTGGTAGCGTCATGGTTTGTTTACTAAGGCTGTTACCGCCCGCTAGTGTGCTACTTTGTTAACATTAGCGGCCAAATATATTTTACGTCGAAAAGTTTAGCCAATGGTTTGAGAATCTTTCCTCTGTTTTTTACTCTCTCTCTCCTCCCTCCCCACTCTTCCTCCCTCCTTCCATTCTCCCTGCCTCCCTCCCTTCCCTCCTCTCCCTTCCCTTCGTGTGAGGGTAGTAGGGGAGGGACAGACCAACATGCCCCAGGCCGGGTTGATAATTTTTACTCTTGTCTCTATAAAGTCTAAACTTCCTGACTCCAGCTACAGGGAGTTGCTACTACTACTACTGCTTATACGTGGCCTCCATCCTCCCCAATAGCCAGACCTTCGCCGCCATTTTATTACCTTAACATTAAATATCCTAATACAAAGTAGCTACCTAGCTGTGTTGAGTTAGTTGAGCGCAGATCTATGCGGCATTCAGTGATTGTTGCATAGTTAATATCTGCAACTGTTGTCGGCTTTGGGCCCGATGCTTTCGTTCCCCTGAGGCAGATCAAAGCAGACCTAAGGAGAGAGAAGGACAGTCAATCTCATCCAGGCTGTAACATAACTTCTGGGCTGCTGCTTCTGTTCGGATAGCACCTCCTCGAGTCTGGTGTAGAAGATTCTTGCACTTAGTCCCATCCCACCAGGGGTTGTGAACATTAGAGGAGTGAAGCTGCCTTGATCAACGTTCTGAATTCTCTCCCCGTATTCCCTTATCTTGTCATTCTCGTTCCTCCTGTGTGCAGCATCGAGAGCTAAGTTAAAGTGACATGCGGCCATGGGGTCAAAAATCGTCTACTACTACTCCTCCTCATATTCCTCTTCCCCAGTTCCCTCACTTGTTATGATTTTGCTTCGAGTATATCTAGCAGGTTTCAGTCGCAAATAGTGAGGTATTTTTGCTTCTTGTGTGTGTGTGTGTGTGTGTGTGTGTGTGTGTGTGTGTGTGTGTGTGTGTGTGTGTGTGTGTGTGTGTGTGTGTGTGTGTGTGTGTGTGTTTGTTTTGTGTGTGTGTTTTGCGCCTTGCCAAGATAGCTTTTAGCGATATTTCATTGTTCGTAAAATTCATATGACTTTTTTATTTTATTTTTATTTTTTTTATTATTTTTTTTTTATTCATATCGGGTTAGTCTGGCCAACGTAGGAAACCTGTGGAAAATCTCTTGTCTTACGCCCCAAAGAGAAACCTCTCTCATGACTAAGGAAAATCTCTCTTCATTCTGGGGGAAATTTCTCCTTCTTTTTTTTCCCCATCTAGGGAAAACTTCTCTCCTTCAGTTGACTTTGGGGGAAATGTCTTGTCTCTGGGGGGGAAACTCCTTCTTTATTTACTATTGTGGAAAAGTTTGTTTCTGGGGAAATTTTTATGGTTCAGGAAAATCTCTCTTTGGTATCTTAGGAAAATATATATTATCTCAACGGAACACACCTCTCTCTCTCTCTCTCTCTCTCTCTCTCTCTCTCTCTCTCTCTCTCTCTCTCTCTCTCTCTCTCTCTCTCTCTCTCTCTCTCTCTCTCTTCTCTCCTCGGCGGAAGATCTCTAACCTGTGTTGACAATCTCTCAAGTCTCTCGGTCGTCCAGTATAAAATATCCTCAAGAACGTAAACAATAAGAAGACCAATATATAAACAAACAAACAAGGCTCCCTGAAGTTGTTTACCTGTTCATTGTTTGTTTGTGTTTGTTTCTCTGTTTGTTTGTTTGTTTCTGTTTGTTTCCTTCATATTCTGTCGCCATCTTTATTTACATAATAAATTGAGGTAAGTCGGTGTACTCAAGGGATTATGTCATTGTACTCAAGGGATTATGTCATTGTACTCAAGGGACTATGTCTTTGTACTTAAGGGCTTATGTCATTGTACTCAAGGGACTTTGTCATTGTACTCAAGGGATTATGTCATTGTACTCAAGGGATTGTCATTGTACTCAAGGGATTATGTCATTGTACTCAAGGGCTTATGTCACTGTACTCAAGGGATTATCATAGTACTCAAGGGATTATGTCTTTGTACTTAAGGGCTTATGTCATTGTACTCAAGGGACTATGTCATTGTACTCAAGGGCTTGTCATTGTACCTAAGGACGTTGTCATTGTACTCAAGGGATTATGTCATTGTACTCAAGGGATTATGTCATTGTACTCAAGGGATTATGTCATTGTACTCAAGGGATTATTTCATTGTACTCAAGGTCTTATTTCATTGTACTCAAGGGATTATATCTTTGTACTTAAGGGCTTATGTCATTGTACTCAAGGAGTTATCATAGTACTCAAGGGATTATATCATTGTACTCAAGTGATTATGTCATTGTACTCAGGACTATGTCATTGTACTCAAGGGATTATCATAGTACTCAAGGGATTATATCATTGTACTCAAGGGATTATGTCATTGTACTCAGGGGCTTGTGTCATTGTACTCAAGGGCTTATGTCATGTCATTGTACTCAAGGGCTTATGTCATTGTACTCAAGGGCTTATGTCATTGTACTCAAGGGATTATGTCTTTGTACTCAAGGTGGATAAGTCGTCATACTCAGGTTAAGTGATCGTACTCCAGGTATTAACTCATCGTACTCAGGTTAAGTGATCGTTCTCGAGGTGTTAAATCATCGTACTCAGATTAAGTGATCGTTCTCGAGGTGTTAAATCATCGTACTCAGGTTAAGTGATCGTTCTCGAGGTGTTAAATCATCGTACTCAGGAGGTGCAAGAGTCGTGACGGTGCTGGAGCAATTAGTACACATATTAATGAGGGATGATGGATGACCTGTCTGGTAGTGAAAATTTAATGCTTCACATAATACATATATATATGCGTGTCATATGGTGTTTTGCGTCTCATGGTGTGTTACGTCTCATGGTGTGTTGCATCTCGTGGTGTTTTACGTCACTGTTTTGCGTGTCATTGTGTTTTGCGTCACATAGTATTCTGGCACGTTATACTTTGCGTCACATTTTTTTTGCATCACGTTATATATTGCGTCCCAGTTCTGCGTTTTTTTTTTAACAAATTGCTCCATCGCCACCACACCACCACCACTACACACCTACAACCACATAACACCACACTACCACACCATCACCACCACAACCACCACCATCACACCACACAACCACACTACCACCACCACAACCACCACCATCACACCACACAACCACACTACCACACCATCACCACCACAACCACCACCATCACACCACACAACCACTACCACCACCACCACACTACCACCACCACCACACTACCACAACCACAAAGTTTCTCTAAAAAAGATGTCTTAACCAGCTCCCTTGGGTGAGTGAGGAAAGTGTCACCTACTTTATGCTGCCACACTCAGCCATGACGCGCGTTAGGTGTGGCTCACAGTGCCTGGCTGACTCCCGCTACGCTAATACTAATGAGTTTTTGTGTTTTTGCGGACTAAAATGGAGTAGCATTAAGTGTAGTGGAGTTTTTTATGGTATTTGTCAGTAAAATGTTTTGTAAGTTTAGATAATTAAGATACGAGTGTTGTCTGTTGTTGTAGATAAAATATATATCAGCTGGGATTTTTGTCACACTGAATATTTTTTATTTTCTTGATCTCATTA
Source organism: Homarus americanus (assembly GCF_018991925.1). Lineage (NCBI taxonomy): Eukaryota > Metazoa > Arthropoda > Malacostraca > Decapoda > Nephropidae > Homarus > Homarus americanus. Next base: position 42,540 of record NW_024729440.1, on the reverse strand, counting down.
TAAGAAAAAATTGACGAAGATTATATTTTAACGTGTAAGAATGTCTCTGTTGATTAACCCTATTGGAAATATTCTGAAATATATTGAATATATATCTTATAATATTCTGTATCGTTAACTGATTATTGTATATTTTGTGTCTCCTACAGGTTAGTACCAGAGTTATGTTATTGGTCGTCCTTTGGTAAGTACAGTATAAATTACACTTCATTGATGGGTACAGTACACGCCTTGGGTACAGGCACACGCCTTCTCACACCTTCTGTACCTGCGGAGATAAGAGCCGACCCGACCAGGACTCACATCTGAAAAAAAAACACTCATATTTTTTTTTTTTTTCTTTTGTTTCTCTATTGAAAAAAATTCTTAAAACCTACATCATTAACAAATTACTTAATATACTTAAAGATTAACTCATCTCTGTTGCCTTTTGGGAACTTACTGTAAAACGTGTGTGATTATACCTAGAGTATACATTTGTTTTGTCGTTATTGAAAAGACTCGTTAAACTTTTGGTGGAAGATTCGTTCGGGAATTCGTTGAAGATTATAACGTATGTGAATATTATGCAGTGAGACCTCTATTTAACGGATTATGTGGGAGTGTAGTCCCTTATATCGAGGTACGTTAGATGTGAAATATATAACGGACTACATAATTGTAATATAGTCCGTTAGTTATAAAACCCAACCCAACCTAGTATCAGTCCAGCATGCATCGTGGTAGGTGTAAACTTTAGCGTGGGTTGGGCAGTGAACAGTCGCGCGTGGGTCACATCAGGCCAGACCCCCTCCCAGGCTCACTGTTATTGGTGATGGCACTGTAAAGTTTAATGCGCTGTGTTGTGTAATTCACGTGTTATGGGAAAGGCGGTTTGGGACTCCCTGATGGGCTAGGTTTAGGTACTTTGGTTAGTGTGTATACGTGAACAGGTGTAATGGGTTTGGCTATTTTTACATACATGTCCGTATTTCCGACATGTGTCCTTTTTTCCGGGTCAGGTTTGTGTGTGTGTGTGTGTGTGTGTGTGTGTGTGTGTGTGTGTGTGTGTGTGTGTGTGTGTGTGTGTGTGTGTGTAATCACGGACATATATTCAACACCATAACCACCTCCAGCCATTTGCTCTCCCACTCGGTATTAATTATCACAATAAATTGATGATGTTCAGGGCAAAACAGTCCGCTGATCGACACACATTTTGTCCTCAATGATGTATGATTATTTGATCAGTTTATGTGATGACCAGTTTGTGTGATGACCAGTTTATGTGATGACCAGTTCATGTGATGTACGGTTAATGTGGGTGTTTATGTCATATTATTATTATTATTATTATTATATTATTATTATTTATATATATTTATTATTATTATTATTATTATTATTATTATTATTGTTATTATTATTTTTATTATTATCATCTTAACGAGTCATATAACTTTACACAGCCAGAAAACACAAATCTCTTCAGAAATAAACCCCAAACTAAGGTTGTGAGCCGGAGGGAGGCAGGAAAACGCACCCGAGGCCAGGATGCTGCAGCGGCCGTGTTCACTTGGCCAAATAACACGCTTTTAGCCGTCGGTGGGGCGAGCAAACCAATGCTACACAGGTCATGGGCCCGCGAGGCGCCCTGGAGGTGCTGCCAATGCTCCTGACGTTACTTTATGGCTCACTGGATATATTAGTTGCCGGGTCAGACACTCCGCTGCTATCCGCCCACCAGGAGTGAGGGGGCAAGGATACTGTACTGCAGGAGAGGCTGGGGGAAGGGCAGGGAGAGGGGGAAGGGCAGGGGAGGGGGGGAAGGGCAGGGGAGAGGGGGAAGGGGCAGGGAGAGGGGGAAGGGAAAGCAGGCAGGAGGAGAGGCAGGGAGGTACATGGTGAAGAAGGAAGGGAGACCAGGGGGAGGGAAGAAGATGGAGAGGTTGAAAGAGGAAAAGAGAACCGAGGAAGCACGCCTTGAAGGGGCTGAAAGACTCTACCTCAGTATAGGACGTACGTATGTGTGTGTGTGTGTGTGTGTGTGTGTGTGTGTGTGTGTGTGTGTGTGTGTGTGTGTGTGTGTGTGTGTGTGTGTGTGTGTGTGTGTGTGTGTGTGTTTGTGTGTGTGTGTGTGTGTGTGTGTGTGTGTGTGTGTATTAGTCTCACTCTGTTGTCACTTCTCCTCCTATTTCAACACCCTTTACACAGAGTGAAAATGGGAACCTGATGGTCTATTATAGCCGCAGGTAGTTGGGTCTTCATCACCGACCATTAATTAACTCACATTGTCCAAGAAAAAGGCCAGAAATGGCCCGGGGTCCTTATAGTGGCCCGGGGTCTTATAGTGGCCAGGGTCCTATATAGTGGCCTGGGTCCTTATAGTGGCCCAGAGGTCCTTTAGTGGCCCAGGGACCTTATATTGGCCTGGAGTTGCCATAGTGGCCCGGGGGTGCTGAGTAGCCCGGGGTATATGTGGCCCGGGGCCTTATAGTGGCGGGGTCCTTATAGTGCCCGGGGTCCTTATAGTGGCCCGGAGTCCTTATAGTGCCGGGATCCTTATTGTGGCCCGGGTTTCTTATAGTGGTCCGGGGATTTATAGTGGCCAGGATCCTTATAATGGCCCGGGTCCTATAGTGGCTCAGGGGCCTTATAGTGGCCCGGAGATCATTATAGTGGCCCAGGGGTTCTTGTAGTAGCCGGGGATCATAGTAGCCCGGGGATCCTTATAATGGCCGGGGATCCTTATAGTGGCCGGGATTCTTGTAGTGGCCGGGGGATCCTTATAGTAGCCGGGGATCCATTAGTGGCGGGATCCTTATAGTGGCCTAGGGGATTCTTGTAGTGGCCGGGGATCCTTATAGTAGTCGGGGATCCTTATAGTGGCCGGGATCCTATAGTGGCCCTGGGATCATATAGTGCCCGGGGATCCTTATAGTGCACCGGGGATCCTTATAGTGGCCCAGGAATCCTTATAGTTGCCCGGGGATCCTTATAGTGCACCGGGGATCCTTATAGTGGCCGGGGATCCTTATACTGGCCCTGGGATCCTTATAGTTGCCCGGGGATCCTTCATAGTGCACCGGGGATCCTTATAGTGGCCGGGATCCTTGGCCCTGGGATCCTTATAGTTGCCCGGGGATCCTTATAGTGCACCGGGATCCTTATGGTGGCCCGGGAATCCTTATAGTGGCCTGAGGGTCCTAATAGTCGCGGGGATCCTTTTGGTGGCGCGGGGATCCTTATAGTGGCCCTGGGATCCTTATAGTGGCCCCTGGGATCTTTATAGTGGCCCCTGGAATCCTTATAGTGGCCTGGGGATCCTTATAGTGGCCCAGGGGTCCTTATAGTGCCCTGGAGTCCTCGCTGTCTCCCCTCGTCCTCGCGGTGGCCTCGGTTACATGGCTTGGTATCGGGGTCCTCGAGTAGCTTGACGTCCTCATCAGCTATGCGGGTCGGGGAGGCTGGTGGAGGACTGAACTACCTGGGTGAGCCAATAACACAACAGAGGCGCCGCCCTTCTGTCTACTGTATTGCCAGGTCCTACGTGCTGCCTCACCTCCGCCATGACCATCCACCCCTCCCTCCACCTGGTGGGGTTGGTGTGCTCCCCAGATGGTGGTCGGATTGTGTGGGTGGTGGGTGGTAGCGGCTCCCCACCCTCAGTGGCTTCCTCCTACCATACAAAGATTTAAGGTGGTGGGGTGCGGGGCCCATATAACCTTCACCCATAAGATATATGGTGGGTCATCCGTCTCGTGTGGTAACACTCTACGATTAACCTAACCCAACCTTTAACTTTGTATTCTCGTTGTTTCATCCTTTGTTTTATGTTTAAGTTGGTTTATTTTTACTTTGATGCCATAATGTTAAAGGTGTTCTGGTTGCCTGTTGACTTTTAAACTAAAATTGTCTACATTTCATCAAACAAGCAAAAAGGTAGATTCACAGGTAGTCTCACAGGTAGCTACAGGTACAGTCAATAGTAGATTCACATTGTGGTACACTCACAGGTAGACGAATTTACTAACGTAAGGGTCGTACAATAATAACAGTACCTGGACGCCTTTATGAAGCATCACTTGGTGGGGGAAATACCCTCACCAACGTAGCAATTATCCCACCTCAGGCCTGGCTGGGGGCACCGCCTAGGGGATTAACTCGTGGGATTTTAAGGTGTTTCGTTAATCTTGCAGAGCGCCTTAGTTGGCTATCTTTAAAGGACACAGGAGGCTTCCCACCGTCTTCGCAGTGCCACCTTCAATAGTACCCAGTGGTTCACGGTTCTGTAGGGAAAGGCGAGGAAAGGGCGCTGAAGTGTTGGTAAGGGATTTATTGTCCATCAAAGAGGCGCAAGAATGTCTGTGTTGACCATCTCATCGCCTTCACAGACACAACCGTTATCAGAATCATCTACAACCCCCTGATCACCATGACTACGACCCAGATGCATTAACTAACACTCTAACTGTCCACTACAAAGATGATATTTCCTCATGTATGCACTGTCTGATCTCACAGTATAAAAAGTAAGGGTGATTCTGACCTTGTACTCCCAGTGGTGACAACATGACGTAGGTCCTTTTCTTGTGCATGAGATGAACACAAGCTGAGGTACTGTAAGATTCTCCAGGATTTCACGAGTAACCAAAAATGTACAATAGAAGAGCTTGGAGGGAACCAGTAAGAGCTAAGACGTCTATCGGAGTAATGACAGCTGGGTAAGTTAGGATCTAATATACTATAGGACTAGGTGTGTGTGTGTGTGTGTGTGTGTGTGTGTGTGTGTGTTTGGGCAGCCGAAACTGCACAATTTTCCATCAAACTTGGTGGAAAATCGCAAAAATTCGTAGAGTGGAACAAACTTGTCCCATATCGATGGTTTCTTTTAGGAAGCCATTACATAACTATTTTAATTTACGCTGGAAAACGATGCAAGTCTGACTGGCACTTATCTAATCCATGCAAGTCTACGGACTTGGCACCTCATTCGCTGTACTCTGTCACGAGCGTTCAAACTTTCACAAGGGCACGAAGGGCCCGCGATCACTTGTAATGTAAACTATTGCGTTCCCTGAATAACAAAGGTAGAGACGGTCATTGTACAGAAGTAAATAAGGGATATCAAATGTTACAGTAAATCTGGCAAAGTACAAAAGTAAAAAAATATCTGGAAATTGTACAAACAAATATCTACTAGCAAATACTCAAACTTCCCCCAACCTTGATATACATTACACTAACATATAAAATTTTAAAAGGACAAAAAAAAGTCGCAGAACATTTATTTTGTAGCTAAATCATCTCATCCAAAAGCATCAGGATATCTGTGGAGTAGAAAGAAAAGAATAGATTTAACTTTCAACTACCAAAGGGCAGCTGGTAAGAGTTACCCCACCATACCCTAAGTAAGTCAAATTTACTCTGCGAATCATATACCGGAATACGTATTTGATTGATCATAAACCGTGTAAGCAATTATACCATGAATCGCAATTCTTAAAAAAACAGTAAGTTATACGGTAAAGATACTCTCTGAGCCATAAACACAACTCGGTCCCATAGTCACAAACTTTTCATGAGGATCAACGTGTGGGCGGAGACTACTATCCATCTGGGTCGTCCATTGGTATCCTTATCCGGCATATTTATCCAACAGCGTTTGCTTGCACGTCCATCCTGAATGGTTTCCACACAATAACGTCAGTTCAAGTTAAAGGTTTCCTCTCAATTTTATTATGCACAAAATTCTGCCATGGTGAAGATGTTTGCGTCACCCATGTCATTACTTTTAGAGTTATTGTCTCTGAGTTTATTTTACAACTTGCTTTTGAGTGAAATTGTTTATTCGTATCTTGGGTAGACAAATACGTACATCTTGTTAAAAATGACTATTGATTGTTCTAGGAATGGAGTCTAGTACTAGGATTAGACGGCTGATCATCCTAGGATAAGGATTAAACTGCTGATACGACTAGAGTTAAGAAAATTATATAGACAGTTATTAATTTAATTAATTGAGTTATTTTGTAGAATTAGCAGTACATGGGCAGTAGAGGTGTGACAAATTCTTAATGGATTCGGGATTATTGTTTTTACACTTCCTGAACACATATTAATGAACTCAAGAGTGACGTGTGTTATTTCTCACAGCTTCTACAGTCTTGAGTAATGATGTACACACTCTCGCCTCCTACCGTGTCATTGTTTACTGTCATTCTCCTACCGTGTCTTTGTTTACTGTCATTCTCCTACCGTGTCCTTTACTGTCATTCTCCTACCGTGTCTCTCTGTTTTACTGATCATTCTCCTACCGTGTCTCTCTTTACTGTCATTCTCCTACCGTGTCTCTGTTTACTGTCATTCTCCTACCGTGTCATTGTTTACTGTCATTCTCCTACCGTGTCTCTGTTTTACTGTCATTCTCCTACCGTGTCATTGTTTTACTGTCATTCTCTACCTGTGTCTCTGTTTACTGATGTTTCTCCCTACAGTAGTCTCTGTTTTGATCATTTCTCCTACTACCGTGTCATTGTTTTACTGTCATTCTCCTACCGTGTCTCTGTTTTATGATCCTTCTCCTACCGTGTCTCTGTTTACTGCTCCATTCTCCTACCGTGTCTCTATTTTGTCATTCTCCTACCGTGTCTCTGTTTTACTGTCATTCTCTTACAATGTCTCATTTTCATTCTCCTACCCATGTCTCTGTTTTCCCTTGTTCTCCTACCGTGTCTCTGTTTTGTCATTCTCCCTACCATTGTCTCTCTGTTTTACTGTCATTCACCACCGTGTCTCTGTTTGCTGTCATTCTCCAACCGTGTCTCTGTTTCTGTCATTTCCTCCTACCGTGTGTCTCTGTTTACTGTCATTCTCTCTGTCTCTGTTTGTGTTCTCAACTTACATCTCTGTTTACTGTCCGGTCTCTACGTGTCCTCTGTTTACTGTCATTCTCCTACCATGTGTCTGTTTACTGTCATTTCTCCTACCGTGTCTGTTTACTGTCATTCTCCTACCGTGTCTCTCTGTTTTACTGTCATTTCTCCTACCGTGTCTCTGTTTACTGTCATTCTCTACCGTGTCATTGTTTTACTTCTCACTTCTCCTACCGTGTGTCTGTTTGCTCATTTCTCCTACCGTGTCTCTGTTTATGTCATTCTCCTACAGCTCTCTGTTTTGCACAACTTCTCCCTACCGTGTCTCCTATTTTACTGCTCATTTCTCCTACAATGTCATTGTTTACTATCATTCTCCTACCTGTGTCTTTACTGTCATTCTCCTACCGTGTCTCTGTTTACTGTCATTCTCCTACCGTGCCTCTGTTTACTGCCCGGTGGTGAGTGCCATAGGGTGTAGTCTCGTCCTTCTTATTCTGGTCGGTTAGTCTTCAAGTAGTCCTGAGTGTTTACCAGGCAGGATTGTGGGTGTTGGAGAGGCTTGTTTTGCTAGTGGTCTCTCTCTCTCTCTCTCTCTCTCTCTCTCGAACCCACAAATTAGTCTCACACAGAAAAAAACTAAGAAAGAAATATAAAATAAATAAATAAATAAAAATTACACACTAGAAGGGCCGTTATTCAGAACTTGTAAAAACCGGCTTAAAGTATAAGGTGTATAGAGGCGTAAGTTCCCTCGCTGGAGTGGTGTCCGGCTGTCCGCATTACGTATGATGAACGGCGAACACTTTTTAGTTAAATTTGTTGTACACACTTCGTATTTGTAGGACAGGTTAGGATGTGTTAGGTTAGGTTAGTAGGTTTGGTACGTTGTTTTAGTTTGGTTTCTTAATTGGGCTGGGTTTGGGAGTTGGTTGTGTTAGGTTAGTTGTGTGGTGACGTTACGTTAGGTTAGGTTAGGTTAGGTTAGGTATTTCATAAAGTAAAGTTACAATATGAATAGTCAATAACATCCTCCTCCCACCCCCCCTGTATGTAGGTTTATTCACACTGGCTGAGGAAGGTTCTAATAGTGAGCTCAGTACACATCCGCCAGACGTTATATTGTTCCACACGCAGCCGCCAGACGTTATATTGTTCCACGTGCAGCCGCCAGACGTTATATTGTTCCACGCAGCCGCCAGACGTTATATTGTTCCACGTGCAGCCGCCAGACGTTATATTGTTCCACGTGCAGCCGCCAGACGTTATATTGTTCCACGTGCAGCCGCCAGACGTTATATTGTTCCACGTGCCGCCAGACGTTATATTGTTCCACGCAGCCGCCAGACGTCATATTCTTCCACGTGCAGCCGCTAGACGTTATAATGTTCCGCGTGCAGCCGTCAAACGTTATATTGTTCCACGTGCAGCCGCCAGACGAAATTGTTCAACTGCAGCCGCCAGACGTTATATTGTTCCCGCCTGCAGCCGCCAGACATTAAATTGTTCCGCAGGCCGCTAGACGTTATTATGTTCCGCGTGCAGCCGGCAGACGTTATATGTTCCACGTGCAGCCGCCAGACGCTATAATGTTCCAGTGCTGCCGCCAGATGTTATATTCTTCCGCGTGCAGCTGCCAGACGTTATATTGTTCCACGTGCAGCCGCCAGACGTTATATTGTTCCGCGCAACCGCCAGACGTTATATTGTTCCGCGTGCAGCCGCCAGACGTTATATTGTTCCCGTGCAGCCGCCAGACGCTATTAATGTTCCACGAGCCGCCAAACGTTATATTGTTCCGCATGCAACCGCCAGACGTTATATTGTTCCACGTGCAGCCGCCAGACGTTATATTGTTCGGTACGCCAGACGCTATAATGTTCCACCTGCAGCCGCCAGACGTTATAGTGTTCCACGTGCAACCGCCAGACGTTATATTGTTCCACGTGCAGCCGCCAGACGTTATATTGTTCCACGTGCAGCCACCAGACGTTATATTGTTCCACGCAGCCGCGAGACATCATATTATTCCACGTGCAGCCGCCAGACGTTATATTGTTCACGCAGCCGCGAGACATCATATTGTCGCAGCCGCCAGACGCTATAATGTTCCCGTGCAGCCGCCAGACGTTATATTGTTCCGCGTGCAGCCGCCAGACGTTATATTGTTCCACGTGCAGCCGCCGGACTATTGTTCAAGAGCAGCCAGACGTTATATTGTTCCACGTGCAGCCGCCAGACGTTATATTGTTCCGCGCAGCCCCAGACGTTATATTGTTCCACGTGCAGCCGCCGGACTATTGTTGAGCAGCCGCCAGACGTTATATTGTTCCACGTGCAGCCGCCGGACCGTAAAGAGCAGCCGCCAGACGTTATATTGTTCCACCATGCAGCCGCCAGACGTTATATTGTTCCACGTGCAGCCGCCGGACTATTGTTTCAGAGCAGCCGCCAGACGCTATATCGTTCCACGCAGCCGCGACGTTATATTGTTCCGCGTGCAGCCGCCAGACGTTATATTGTTCCATGCAGCCGCCGGACTATTGTTTCAAGAGCAGCCGCCAGACGTTATATTGTTCCACGCAGCCGCCGGACTATTGTTTCAAGAGCAGCCGCCAGACGTTATATTGTTCCACATGCAGCCGCCAGACGTTATATTGTTCCCATGCAGCCGCCAGACGTTATATTGTTCCACCATGCAGCCGCCAGACGTTATATTGTTCCACGTGCAGCCGCGGACTATTGTTTCAGAGCAGCCGCCAGACGTTATATTGTTCCACGTGCAGCCGACGTTATTGTTCCACGCAGCCGCCGGACTATTGTTTCAAGAGCAGCCGCCAGACGTTATATTGTTCCACGCAGCCGCCAGACGTTATATTGTTCCGCGCAGCCGCCAGACGTTATATTGTTCCACGCAGCCGCCGGACTATTGTTTCAAGAGCAGCTGCCAGACGTTATATTGTTCCCACGCAGCCGCCGGACTATTGTTTCGAAGCCGCCAGACGTTATATTGTTCCACATGCAGCCGCCAGACGTTATATTGTCCCACGCAGCCGCCGGACTATTGTTTCAAGAGCAGCCGCCGACGCTATAATGTTCCGTGCAGCCGCCAGACGTTATATTGTTCCGCGTGCAGCCGCCAGACGCTTATTGTTCCACGCAGCCGCCGGACTATGTTTCAAGAGCAGCCGCCAGACGTTATATTGTTCCACCGTGCAGCCGCCGGACTATTGTTTCAAGAGCAGCCGCCAGACGTTATATTGTTCCACCATGCAGCCGCCAGACGTTATATTGTTCCACATGCAGCCGCCAGACGTTATATTGTTCCGGCATGCAGCCGCCAGACGTTATATTGTTCCACGTGCAGCCGCCAGACGTTATTGCCCATATGCAGCCGCCAGACGTTATATTGTTCCACGTGCAGCCGCCAGACGTATATTGTTCCACGTGCAGCCGCCAGACGTTTCCATGTTCAAAGTACAGCCGCTGGACGAGAAACCAAAGGGCATATTAGTACTGGCGCCATTTACTGTTGTGATTCCCAGCTGTCGAAGTGAATATTGCAAAGCGTGGCGGCGTCTTGAAATGTCATGGAGACCTTTGTACCTGACCTCCCTCACTCCCTCCCTCACTCACTCTCCTCTCCCTCACCCTCTCTCCCTCCCACTCCTTCCGTCCCTCCCTCCCTCGCTCACTCTCTCCCTCCCTCACCCTCTCTCTCCCTCCCACTCCTTCCGTCCCTCCCTCCCTCGCTCACTCTCTCCCTCCCTCACCCACTCTCCTCCCACTCTTCCGTCCTCCCTCCCTCGCTCACTCTCCTCCTTACCCTCTCTCCTCCCACCTTCCGTCCTCCCTCTCGTCACTTCTCTCTCCCTCCTCACCCACTCTCTCCTTCCCAATCCTTCCGTCTCTACCTCCTACTGGTGTATGTGGGGGAGGTGTTGAGCTGGTTTTGGGGGAGGGGGTGTTTGTGTGAGTGTGAGAGAGACAGCAGACAGACAGAAGCAACGCGAGAGAGACATTAAACTAATAATTATATAAGTCAAGTATTTAAAAGGATTGCATCATGGTCGTATCTGCTCCTCTAATGCGTCGTGATGTCACCTCCTCTCCTACACTGCCCGACGCTTCATGAGGGAGATAATATTTTCAATTAGTTTTTCTAACACTAGTCACTCCCCTTGTCCAATTCATTTTAGCGTGGCAATATGTCAACAGTGTTCCATTTTTAACCTGTTGGGGTCACAAAGTTATATTGGGCCACGCTAGTGTACCCAATCAGTGTTAAATCTGACTTGATATTTATAAAATATGATTTGATCCATGTAAAATCTGAGCTCAGTTGCGGTTCTAAATTTATATATATACTGCCGATTTGGATTTTGTCTCCAGTTCCTCCCCCTTTACCTCACCAAAATCTGCCTCCAACCCCTCTACCAATCGCCTAAATCTGCCTTAAACACCTCACCTGAATCTGTCTCCAACCCCTCCTCTCCCTCCCCCATCTCACCTGAACCCGGATCTTCCTTTCCTACCTGTGAGTCAATTACCGTGTAATAATAATAATACAATACTAACGGTTTATTGAGAGCAAGTGTTGCAGAAGGCTGAAAATATACAGTTACATATTTGGGAATGGGTTACGAATTACAAACAATATACAAGTGACATAAGTGACACAAATATGACATATAGTAACTTAGATGGGGATCAGCTCAAACTACAGTTCATTTCAACATAGTGACAGTGTAGGGAGCAGTGTTTACTGGGAGTGAATACACTGATTTATTACATGTTATTGATAATTTTACAATGGTTGGGACTGGGCTGTTCTTATAGCGACTGTCCGTGCACGTATGGGCTGGATGCGGTTGTGGTGTCGAACAGCAATTCTCGGACAGGGGATCTCAGGTGGTAGGCTGGTGTCGGGATGGTGTAGAAGCTTTACCAAATTTGCAGATGAGGCCGTGGTGATGGTCAGTGAGAGTCGAAAGGGTCAGTGTGTTGAGCGCTTGATATGTGGAGTAGGAAGGAGAGAATAATCTTGCATGCCTCTTTGCACTTTTTGTGTGTTTACGTTGTGTGGCATTTAGGAGGAAGACCATGTGGGGAGGCATAGGTGAGCTTGGGAAGTATGAATGTTGTGTATACACTGAGGAGCCTGTGCGGAACCTGAGGGACTTGAGTCACGGAGGAGGTGGAGACGGAAACTGGAGGATTTGACAACTTCACTGACGTGTGGTTTCCAATTTAGTTTGTTGTCTATGGTGACGCCAGGAGCTTCTGTGGAATCTACAACCTGAGTGTGTGTGTGTGTGTGTGTGTGTGTGTGTGTGTGTGTGTGTGTGTGTGTGTGTGTGTGTGTAGTGAGAGAGCATGGGCGTGGCTATCAGACGTCATCGGTACTAGGACGAGTCAGGGGAGGGGAGGCGGGAGAAGGTGTGAGGCACATTATTCTCATCGCCTCCCCTTTCTCCCTTTTTACCTTCCCTCACTTCCCTCTCCTCTTTAGCTTTCCACCTTATACCTCTTCATCTACCTTCTCTCACCTCTCCCCCCACCACCCCTCTTCGACTCCATTTGTTCTCGTCTCACATTCACCACCTGCATCACTTGTACACACCTGCTGCACTCATACACACTTCCACACACACCTACACACATACACCTCCTCACACCCCACTACCTCATACCTCCACCACAAGTTAAGAAATTATCTGTCGTGTACCTGTAAATACTAATTACCATAAAGTGCCTTTTTTTATCGTCTGTCAGGAGCAGTAACAGCAATCATGGCTCTCAGTCTGTTGTGGGGAAGCGATCGTCTTTTGTTTAGTGGGAGTACGATCGTCTTTTTATTTAGTGGGGATACGATCGTCTTTTGTTTAGTGGGGATATGGTCGTTTTTGTTTAGTGGGGATACGATCGTCTTTTGTTTAGTGGGAAGGAAAGGTCTTAGTGAAATAATGGACATAAAATAGTGTTAGTTAATGAGCTTGGGGAGAGAGAGACAGAGAGAGAGAGAGAGTTACATAATATAATGTTACTTTCCACACACCTCAAAGCTGGCCTGTCCCACCTGCCTGCCTGCCTCCTGCACTACTTGCCTGACCTGCTGTTGCACCATCTGTCTGGCGGCCTGCTGTTGCACCATCTACCCCTGACCTAATTCCTACACCACCTGTCTGGACTAGTTCCTACACCATCTGCCTGACCAAACTCTTACACCACCAGCCTGGCCAAAATACCTGTAATTTCTACATTTTTTTACTAATTTGGTCTGTTATCAGTGACTTCATTACGGTTGATTCTCGCGGTAATCAAGGTGTATGTTTGTATGTTATGATAAGACTATAACATGCACACGCGCGCTTGTGTAAATACTATTATCAACCCCCTGTGTGTGTGTGTGTGTGTGTGTGTGTGTGTGTGTGTGTGTGTGTGTGTGTGTGTGTGTGTGTGTGTGTGTGTGTGTGTGTGTGTGTCCGCCTAGTATACGCCCACCACACACACACAGTGAGGTATTAACGTCGATTTATCCCGGCGTACTGAGAGCCATTACCGTGTGCCACCTCTCACCCCCTGCATCACCCTCATGGCTCCCCACCCCGCACCATGGCGCACCAGTGTACTAACATATGCAATTTAATTCCAAACACCCACATAAATTGCAGGCAAATGCTAAGCCTACAGCAGTGTTTAGTTAAGACACCAGCAACCCTCCCCTCCCCACCCCTCTCCTCCCTCCCCACCCTCCCTCCCCCTCCCTCCCTCCCCCCCTCCCTCCTCCCTCCCCCTCCCCCCCTCCTCCTCCTGCTCCCTCCCTCCTCCTGCTCCCTCCTCTCCTTCTCCCTTATAATGGATCTTCATGTTATGTGTGATTCATTTCGTGTGATTTATTTTGTGATTCTTGTAATTGATTTTATTAAGTGAATCCGCTATTTAACGGAGTGAAGGCGTGCGATCCTACCTACAATACCTGCCTATCAATCTATATATCTATCTATCGGCGAGAGGGCTGGACATAGTTGTTAACATTCATTTATTATTCATTTATCTGATCGCTTGTGCATGATGTTGTCCAGACGATAACCCAATTACCGGTGACGTCAGGTCTAGGTGACGTCAGGTCTAGGTTACGTCAGGTATACTGTAGGTGACGTCAGTTGCAGCGTCAAACTACAGTAGTACCTCAGTATGTGTCACCGGAAGGAAGTTGTTATAGATGGTGTTACATGACCTGATGAACACAGGTGAGACAGGTGACGGGAAGTAGCAGGTAGGGACACACCATCTGGCTCTAGTGTTTACCTGGATACATACTGGATACATACTGGATACATATTTATATTGGGATGTGTAGAAATAATTATAATGCAACATCCTGAGTGAAAAATATGTTAGTCAAATATAATGTAATGTGATTGCTTTATAACTTAGGATTTCAACTGTTTTTATTAGATAAGGGTCAAATGGTGTGTGTCTAGGGAGTATACACTGTTCCGTAGTGTGTGTGTAATAATAAAATAATAATTAACGGTTTATTGAAAAAAAGTTCTGCAGCCCGAAGGCTGAAAATATACATTGGACATAAATGACTTATTACATACATTGGTGGTTTAATAAAAGCCTTCATTAGAGAAAGGTAAAGGAACATACAGTGAACGTACAGATTAATGTAGTTTGTTGAACAAAACCCCGTAGTGTAGTAACTCTCCCAAATGGTGTTAGGAGGAACTCACGTGGTGTAGTAGTCTCAGATGTTGTTATGAGGGACCTGGCGTGGTGTAGTAATTCCCGCTGATGGTGTTATGAGGGCCTCACGTGATGTAGTACCCTCACAGATGGTGTTATGGGGACCTCACGTGGTGTAGTAATTCCTCACAGATGGTGTGATGAGGGACTTGACGTGGTGTAGTACCTCTCACATATGGTGTTATGAGGGACATGTGGTGTAGTAATTCCCTCACAGATGGTGTTATATGAGTAGGTTTGGTCCCAGGCCTTCCTATCGTAGACGGATTAACACATCGGTGGTTGTTGTTGGGTCTCGCCAGCTGCTATCATCACTGGGTACCTGGGACCTCACTGTGTGAAGGTTAACTTGGGTGCGACTGTTACTGCTGAGTTGTTCTCACTGACTTAAGCACTGTTCACCACTGTTCACCTCGGTTTAACACTGGTTCCGTTCCTTTCCTAAATGAAATTGTAACTTCTAGCGAGAACTTGTTGATATTCCGGTGGGGAGGAGGGTTCAGGGAGGGTATGGGCCAACTTAACAGTTGACCTGGCTGCCTGAGAGGCCAGGCACCTCTTGACCCTTCGGTGGTCGGGCGATGTAGTGTGTGTGTGTGTGTGTGTGTGTGTGTGTGTGTGTGTGTGTGTGTGTGATCTCTCCACTTCGGTCCTACAGCAGTGATACAGTGTTCAGCAGCAGGTGTAATATTTTTGTCATGATGGAGCAGAACGTTGGGGAGGGGAGTGTAGGGTTATGGTTGTAGTCTACGAATTACTATAAATTTAAACGTAGACTAAAGCACGGCGGGTGTGGTCCGTACACTCCCGGGTGTTGGTTCTACACCCTGTATTTTACACTCTGCTTCCGACTGACCATCGTGTGGTGTTGGTGGCACTCAACACCGCTACTCCACATCGGTGTCTCAGTGTTGTTTAAGCACAGCAACGCCGATCAACTCGAGCAGTGTCTGACTGATCTCGTTGTGTTGGTCAGACTAAACCGTCTCTGACAGTTTAAGTATAACCTGGAGGTTTAGACGTAATCCTAACATGGGTCTGGCGTCTTCAGTGGTATTAGACAGTTTAACAAGTGATCCTGGCGATGGTGTAGTTATTTCAACAGCTCAACCACCAAGGTGACGCCCCCCACCGTCCACCACGTCTGTCTGCCAACCTCAACACCTGTCAATAATAACTTCTGTATTCACTTCTGTCTACTATATGGGCGTCCGTGTGTTGTTAAAGGTTGTTGTATAATTATTGTAGTGATATTTATAGTTTTACAACTTATACAACATCTGTACAACTGTCAGGTTATGGACGTGATCTCTTCTCGTGTGTTATGTTGCCGTGAATTAGTGGCCGTTACCTGTACCTGTGTTATAGTGTCCTGTACAACAACACATTCATGTTAGTTATCAATCTCCACTGTCCTCTATCACTTCCCTTTCATTATTCTTCCACTTCTTTCCATTCTTATTCCTCCTCTTCCTCCTCCTTTTCCACGTCTCTCCATTCTTACTTTCTCTGTTACCTGTCGTCCATTCTCTTACCTCTTCCATCACCCTCCCATTCGTAATAGTTTTCTCATCTTCCTATTTCTGTTTTGCACCTCCTCCATCTCCTTCTTTTATCAACTCTCTTCCACCACCTCTCTCTCTCTCTCTCTCCCTTACCCCAATTTCTGATTTTTTGCCAATTTGCTCCTGAGGAAATGGTTCATGGTTTCCCAAGTATTTTTGTTTTTGAAGAGTGATGAGAGAGGCGGGGTAAGGGAGGCGGGGAGTGCAGAACAGTTAGTAGGTGGCGGGTCATTCAGCAGGAGGAGGAGGAGGGTCACTCAGCAGGAGGAGAAGGGTCACTCAGCAGCAGGAGGAGCAGGGTCACTCTAAGCAGGGAGGAGGACGGTCACTCAAGCAGGAGGAGTCACTCCAGGGAGGAGGGTCACTCAGCAGGAGAGGTCACCAGCAGGAGGTCACTCAGCAAGAGGGTCACCTCAGCAAGAGGGTCACTCAGCAGGAGAAGGGTTACTCAGCAAGAGAGAGTCACCCAGCAGGGAGGGGAGGGTCACCAACAGGTAGGTCTGTAGATGGACCTGCCACCTGGACACACTATACACAGGAGGTGATACCTCTGTTATCTCTGGCGGCTGGTGGTTGTGCCTCATGCTGGCTCTTCTCTCCGCTCCTCGTCCTTCTCTTCCTCTCTTCTTCATCTTCTTCTTCGTCCTCCTACTCTTCTTTCTTCCTCCTCCTCTCCTCCTCCTCCCCCCCCCCCCCCCCCCCCCCCCCCCCCCCCCCCCCCCCCCCCCCCCCCCCCCCCCCCCCCCCCCCCCCCCCCCCCCCCCCCCCCCCCCCCCCCCCCCCCCCCCCCCCCCCCCCCCCCCCCCCCCCCCCCCCCCCCCCCCCCCCCCCCCCCCCCCCCCCCCCCCCCCCCTTTCTCTTTCCCCTCCTCCTCCTCCTCCTCCTCCTCCTCCTCCTCCTCCCTCCCCCTCCTCCTCCTCCTCCTCCTCCCCCCCCCCCCCCCCCCCCCCCCCCCCCCCCCCCCCCCTCTTTCCCCCCCTCCTCCTCCTCCTCCTCCTCCTCCTCCTCCTCCTCCTCCTCCTCCTCCTCCTCCTCCTCCTCCTCCTCCTCCCTCCTCCTCCCCCAAGTGAGACCAATTTCTAAGATTGGTTCCCTTCTGGTAAACCCAACCTATTGATCACAGTTCTCAAAATGGCTTCTAGATGAGGTAGCTGACAGGCAGCCAATCATTTTGGGTTTTAAAGTCGAGATTAAATAAACCAATTGTAACGATGAATGAATATACTTTGCTCTCTAATGGGAATTGGAGGGGGTACTAGGGGTGAAGGAATGTATGGAGGGAATAAAGGGAAGGAGAAACACACCACACACAATACACACACACACAATTATTATATATTTATTCATTCATTTATTTTAACACACATCCAATTATAGTATTACATACGAAAGCCAATTAGTTCTTTCCCTTCAAATTCTGTAACATCATAATGTAAAAACGTGTATAATTATTATTTACATTTAGGTGTATAATTACCAAGTAAGTTTTATGAAGTCAAACGTACGTAGTATAATTACGGTAATGCGTTGTATAATCTTATATACCGGCAGAGTATACACACAAGTATGTAGTGAGCATATCCTCACCTACACCCCACCCTCACCTAAACCCCTGCCCCCTCACCTACACCCCTGTCCTCCCTCACCTACACCCCACCCCCTCACCTACACCCCGCCCCTCACCTACACCCCGCCCCTCACCTACCCCGCCCCTCACCTACACCCCACCTCACCTACACCCACCCTCCACCTACACCCCGCCCCTCACCTAAACCCCACCCCTCACCTACACCCCACCCCTCACCTACACCCCTCCCCCCTCACCTACACCCCGCCCCTCACCTACACCCCCCTCCCCACCCCCACCCCTCACCCCACCCCACCCCCTCACCTACACCCCACCCCTCTCACCCCTACACCCCACCCCCCTCACACCTAAACCCCGTCCCCTCACCTACACCCCCCACCCCCTCCCACCTACACCCCACCCCCTCACCCTACACCCCGCCCCTCACCTACACCCCGCCCCTCACCTACACCCCGCCCCTCACCCCTAACCCCGCCCCTCACCCTACACCCCACCTCCCCTCACCTACACCCTACCCCCTCACTAAACCCCCCCTCCTAAACCCGCCCCTACCTACACCCCCTCCCACCTACACACCCCGCCCCTCACCTACACCCCCGCCCTCACCTACACCCGCCCCTCACCTAACCCCACCCCCTCACCTACACCCCGCCCCTCACCTACACCCCGCCCCTCACCTACACCCACCCCTCACCCCTAAACCCGTCCCCTCACCTACCCCGCCCCCTCCACCTACACCCCCGCCCCTCACCTACACCCCGCCCCTCTAAACCCACCCCCTCACCTACACCCCGCCCCCTCACCACACCCCCCCCTCACCTACACCCCGCCTCTCACCTACACCCCCCCCCCCCACCTGCCCCTCGACGATCGCCGGAAATGGGTCAGGTTTATTGAAGGTGTACCTCCAGGCCCTCTGCCCCTCCAGATGCTATTCCTCGAGATGCTGTGTATAGGAGCTGTTACTTGCCGCACCTCACTCAATCCCAACTAACCCCACCCACCCTATGTAACTACTCCCCATTCCACCCCAGCCCAGCCACCCCACTACTCCCCCGCCAACCCCTACCCCCACCCCGCCCCACCCCACCAACCCCACCTACCTCACCCCACCCTACCTCACCCCACCGCCCCGCCCACCCTGCTCTGCCCCACTTCACCACCATGCATGCGCCGGGCCACGAGAGTTTCGCCTTTAAGTGCACTGCTCATTCCTCCGTTTGGGTACAACATTAAAGAGGATAGAGGTTGAATTTCTCAATGCAGTTTACTTGACTTTTGCACTCCGGGTTGTGGGCAGGCTGCTGTAATCACGTCCCTTGGTTCTTTTGCTTCGTGTTTATTATATATAGTAACTCCCGGTGTTTTATTCCAACACAGAGATACATTACAGTGTGGTTTATTTTCTGTTTGTATTTTCACATGTAGCTGCCGTCGACATTATCTTTCCATTGTGCGTTTAGTGGTGGTGGACACACACACACACACACACACCCACACACACACACACCCTGTTAATCATACAAGATTTATTATACAAGTGTTATTCATTCTGACCTCTTCCTTCCTCTTGCTGCGGCCTTACTCGGGGTATTTTCACTACTGTCATTAGTACTCTCTCAAAAGGCCTCAGTGGACGAGTACCATCTCTCCTGACGGTGGTGTTACTCTTGGTGGTCTTCTCAATGCCTCCTTCTCCTCCTCCTGTAGTGTGAGGGAGGAAGAAGAGGAAAGGAAGAGATGAGAGACAGTGTGATGAGTGGGTTAAGTGGCTAGTGGTGGTGAGTGTAGTCTGACGCCTCAGGATTAGTGCCGTCCGTCCAACCTTGAGGTGTTAGTCTCTGGCAGTCAGCCGCTCGGAACCACAACACAAAAGATATTACAATGTAGCGGAAGATGGTGTAGTAGTGATGATGATGATGATGATGATGATGATGGTGATGATGATGATGATGATGATGATGGAAGTATAGATCTGCCAATGGTATTCTAGAAGTGTGTGTTTAGGTCATCTCTTGCTGGAAATGTTGTATTAAAATATTATTACCGGACAACAGTGGAACCTTTCTTGTTATAGTGTGTGTGTGTGTGTGCTCGCTAAACAGTAAAGAGGCGACCACAACACTAAACTCTTTCACCAACTCGTCTGCTTACTCCATGCTGAAGTACCTCCATCACTGATCTCCGTAACTCCACTATTTTCGCTACCTCCAACATAACCATGTACCAGTACCACTTGCCTAATACCTCCAACACTGTTCTTGTTCCACCAACACTCCATCCTCCTCCATCTCTTGATATTTTTAATTTACGGGCCACCAATCAAGTATATTGCCAATATCTCTTCCTCTGCACCTCGTCCCACACCAACGTTCTCACTTTGCTACGTTTTCATTATTTTTACAGCCCTCTTTCCCACTAACTTTACTGAACAGCACTAATTCTTTCCCTCTTTCTTTCTTTGTTTCTTTTCTTTCTTTCACTTCAGTTAGCGTTCATCATTATATCAATCGTTCAAAGTAGGAAGTAAAACGTAATATTTTAAGTGATAGTCGAAGAAATTCTCTCTGTTTCCATCTGGCTGATTAAGAAATTACCATTATCGTTACCTGGGTACTCACCTTGATTGTCTAAGTCCACCACCTCCTCACTATACCTCTCCCCGTGGCCTCGATCCCTCTAACGGCTCTCAATGGACACTCTCTCTCTCTCTCTCTCTCTCTCTCTCTCTCTCTCTCTCCCCTCTCTCTCTCTGATAAACCCACAACCAGGTGCAGTCACCGATAAAAATTCCTGTTGTCTCTCCTACTGAACCACGATCCCGGGAGATTCAGATTCGTGAAACTCGAAGCAGTAAATTGATGCATTATTTTGTCCATAAATGTTTCGGATTCATTCCTTACCTCTCTTCCTCCTTTAACTCCATGTCCCCCTTTTGGCTTCATGTCCCCCTTGCTTCATCCCCTTTGGCTCTTCATGTCCCCCTTTGGCTTCTTCTCCCCTCTTTGGCTTCTTCATGTCCTCTCTTTTGGCTTCTTCATGTCACCCCTCTTTTGGCTATGTCCCCTTTTGGCTTCATGTCTCCTTTGGCTTCTTATGTCCCCATCTTTTGGCTTCACTCTTTCAACAATCAACCTAACACGTTATAAAGATGCTCACTGATTGGCCGAGCTTTACCACCACTGAACGAATCAACCAATGAAGTTAAAAGAGATGCTCCATGATTACTAAGCTTCATGAAACAAGAACCAATGAACAGGCGCCTCTGAAATATTGGATCCTGTATTGAATTTTGTGGGTTAATTTTTTTTTTACTTTTTTTTTTTACTTCTGTTATTCTTTTGTTTTTGTTTTAATTTTGATTTTCTTTTATATATTTTTTTTCATGTTTCTTCTTATTGAGTAAATCGACCTTTTATTTAGTTTTTATTTCCCTTGCTTTTTTATTCTTATTGGTTAAATCGCAAAGGCCTTTAATTCTCTTCTTTTTTTGTTTTCCTGTTTTATTTTATTGTGACTTTCTCGTTTACTTTAATTGTAATTGCAATGGTTTTTGTTTTGTTTTTCTTTAATTTATTATTCTTTTCTTTCCTCATTTCTGTTTCTTTCTTCTTCTTCTTTCTTCTTCTTCTTCTTCTTCTTCTTTCTTCTTCTTTCTTCTTCTTCTTCTTCTTCTTTCTTCTTCTTCTTTTTCTTCTTCTTCTTTCTTCTGTCTTCTTCTTCTTTCTCTTCGTCTTCTTCTGCTTCTTCTTCGTCTTTCTTGACCTGGCTATTAAACGTAATAAAAGACCAAATAATCATCCTCTTTTATTGGTCACACACCTCCCCCCTATACTTTAATGGAACTTGATCTCATTACCCAACACTCAATCCGACTTTAATCGTATTACCGATATGTCGATATAAAACTTGAAAATAAAACCACGTATTTTGGAGGCTATAACCGCGGTGTTTCGTGATTGTGTGGATGGTGTGATTGTGTGGATGGTGTGATTGGGTTGATGGTGTTGATTGTTGGATGGTGTTGATTGTGTGGATGGTGTTGATTGTGTGGAT
Source organism: Homarus americanus (assembly GCF_018991925.1). NCBI lineage: Eukaryota > Metazoa > Arthropoda > Malacostraca > Decapoda > Nephropidae > Homarus > Homarus americanus. Next base: position 20,722 of record NW_024729440.1, on the reverse strand, counting down.
GGTGTTGATTGTGTGGATGGTGTTGATCGGGTTGGATGGTGTGATTGTGTGGATGGTGATTGTTGATGGTGTTGATTGTTGATGGTGTGATTGGGTTGGATATGTTGATTGGGTTGATGGTGTTGATTGGTTGATGGTGTTGATTGGGTTAGATGGTGTTGATTGTGTGGATGGTGTTGATTGGGTGATGGTGGATTGGGTTGGATGGCGTTGATTGTTGATGGCGTTGATTGGGTTAGATGGTGTTGATTGGTGGATGGTGTTGATTGTGTGGATGGTGTTGATTGTTGGATGGCGTTGATTGGGTTAGATGGTGTTGATTGTGGATGGTGTTGATTGCTGATGGTGTTGATTGTGTGATGGTGTTGATTGTTGGTTGTGTTGATTGTTGGATGGTGTTGATTGGGTTGGATGGTGTGATGGGTTGGATGGTGTTGATTGTTGATGGTGTGATTGTGGATGGTGTTGATTGGGTTGGTTGGTGTTGATTGTTGATGGTGTTTGGTTGGATGGTGTGATTGGGTTGGATTGGTGATTGGTTGATGGTGTTGATTGTGGATGGTGTGATTGTGTGATGGTGTTGATTGTGGGATGGTGTTGATTGGGTTGATGTGTTGATTGGGTTAGATGGTGTTGATTGTGTGATGGTGTTGATTGGTTGGTTGGTGTTGATTGGGTTGATGGTGTTGATTGGGTGATGGTGTGATTGTTGATGGTGTTGATTGGTTGGATGGTGTGATTGTGTGGATGGTGTTGATTGGGTTGGATGGTGTTGATTGAGTTGATGGGTTGATTGTGTGGATGGTGTTGATTGGGTGGATGGTGTTGATTGTTGGATGGTGTGATTGGGTTGATGGTGTTGAGTGTGATGGTGTTGATTGGATGGTGTTGATTGGGTTGATGGAGTTGATTGGTGGATGGTGTTGATTTTGGATGGTGATTGGGTTTGATGGTGTTGATTGGGTTGTTGGTGTTGATTGGGTTGATGGTGTTTTAGCCGCGGTAGGACTGTGGCTGCTACAGGTGTCGACTTGCACCAACACTAAACATCTGACAATATATAGTGACCGTGATCGTGGAAATCGTCACAGCGGGATGTTGTCAGGATCGACATGATAGGGTTTTAATCGCGATAAGATTTTTATCGTGATAGAATGTTAGTTCCTGCCAAAATGTCGAATCGTGATCACCTTCGCCAGGCAGTGTTGCGAGTGTCACGGGCAGCTCGCTCTTAGTCCCTAATATATTTCTCGCTAAGCCGCCAGCCGATGCTCGAGGCTTTGCAGACTATAGCCAGCTGGTCGCTAATGCCTCGCCTGATGTACAGTGTTAATCTTGGGCTCCTGAGCCAACCCTCCTGCTGCCTGGCCCAGGGGCTGCTGGACCAGCTGCTGCTGCCTGGCCTAGGGGGCTGCTGGACCAGCTGCTGCTGCCTGGCCAGACCAAGGACTTGGGAGGGACTGACCAGGGACTGGCCATGGACTGTGGGAGAGACTGGCCAGGGACCCATCGTGGTCTGTCCGGACCACCTGCTCTACCTTAAGGATCATTCGATCAATTACCCCTGGCTGACGAGATTATTGAGTCAAGAGGACCATTAGCCCTAAGTTTATCGTGTTTTTGTGTGTCGGTTAGACTGTAATCTAGTTTACCGCCCGGGGTAATTTTTACTAATCTTGTTGTTGTAAGGACCAACGCGGTGTATTCATTGAATGCTGGGAGAAGGGTTATTCCATACTGTTACCAAATGTATTAATATATTTCAGTAAGTTGTTAATACTGTCTTTATCCCTGAGATGTGTTTATGGCATTGATGTTGAGATAATGAGGAGAGTTGTGAGTGTCTGTGCCCTGAGACCTCAACATGGCCCTGAGACTCAACATGTGGCCCTGAGACCTCAACATGTGGCCCCGAGACCTCGACCTGAGGCCTTAACACATCCCTATCAGATCTCAATGGCTTGTTTTTTTTTCTTGGTCATATATTCTCAGTGGCCGACACTGGTTCATGAGACTTGACCTCCTCACCTGTGTCACTTACGGCCAGGTGAAGTGACTCTCTGTACCTTGGAGTACACTATCTGCCCCCCCACCACCTCCACCACACGGGTGAACTAACCACTGCGGTCACCTCACTGCCTGGCGGAGAGAAAGGGGTGGCAGTGAATGACGTCATTTAAGAGGCACTAGTTGGCACTCGTCCCTGCGTGTGTGTGTGTGTGTGTGTGTGGGAAAGAACAACGTAAGACTCCTATAAGAGCCGCACGGTGTAGCACTTTCATGACCCAAGAGTTGGAGAATTACAAATAATGATGAAACATTCCTCCCAAGAGGCACGCGGGCAGCGAGCCAACCCCCCCTGCTGCCTCGTTTGACACAAGCTGACGTCTTGCAGATACTGTTTAAATTAGCAGGCGACTAGTAGCTATTGTACAGACTAGCGGACGTATTGCCGTTGCGGTTAAATTAAGTGTTGCAGTTGCTATTAAAACTAGTAGACTTTTATAGTTGCTGTTAAAACTAGCGGACGTTTAATAGATGCTAGTAAAGCTAGCAAGCTCATCGTAGCATCTTGTTGTTGATGACCCTGACTAACCTAACAGTGTTGCTGACACTATCTCTGATGACACTTTATTTGCTGACCTTATGCTGCTGCCGACGTCAACTGGTTGATGTTTCTTATTACACCTGCTGAAGTCTTGCTCAGATATCTGCTAAAACGAGCTGACGCCACATTACTGCCAACACTTAATTAAATCCCTGTTCGTGTCAGTACTTCAGCTGACACTAGCTGACATCTTATTGTGTCCTGACATTTCACACAGTCGTATAAACGCCCCCCAGGCTTTCTCCCCGTCAGCTGTCAGCCAACACAAAGCATTTACAAATTGGTCTTGCTGACATTTCTGCCTGATTCCCACTGCTGACGCTCTGCTGACACTGTACGCTGACATTGTCCATATGTATTTAATATGAATACCCGATTGCTAGGCAGTTCGTAACATTGTTAATAATAATAATAATAACAACAACCAATCACAACAACAACCACAACAGCAATAATAACAACAACAACCACAACAGCAATAATAACAACAATAACAACAACAGCAACCACAACAGCAATAATAACAACAATAACAACAACAACAACCACAACAGCAATAATAACAACAATGACAACAACAACAACTACAACAAAAACAACCACCACAACAACAACCACAACAACCACAACAGCAATAATAACAACAATAACAACAGTAATAATAAACGACCAAAATAATTGTACAACTTCAGCAGGTAAAGGAGGAGGTCATGACTGTTGACGGAAAAAATATAAAAATTACGGCAGGAGAAGAGAAAGAAAGGGGAAGTAAATATAATGGAAAGCGGAGATTGAAGTAATTAAACATAAAAGAGCTTGATAAAGGGAGGAGAGGAGAAGAGAGGAAGAGGATTAAAGAATGAAAGGAAGGTAAGACAGAGAGAGAGAGAGATGATGATTATGAATGAATTGACATCAAATAGGAAGAGGATAGAATATAATAGGAAGGAAGATAGAAGAGTTTAAGAATTCGAAAAATAAAATAAATAATGAGATAAAATGAAGGAAAAATAAGAGAACAAGAGGAAATTAGAGAACCAGAGAGGTGGTGGTGGTGGAGGGAGGGGGGTAGGTAGGTAACTCCAGGTGAGATTTTGAGGTATTTAGTGTTTCTCCTCTAAAGGAAGCCAATAATTTCATCTTAAAATACCCACATCCAGAGGAATCAGCTTTGAAATTACTCTTCTACAACTCTCTAACTTTTTTCACACTATCAAAAGTAGACCCGATTTTCTGTACATTTTTGAGAATTTGTGTAATTTCAGAATTTAGGTGGGAGAACTTTCGTATGGCCGAAATTTTGAAGAGAAGGTCGAAGGTAAATACAATTGGATGGGAATTCTCTTCATAGTAATATATCCAAATATGTGTTTTTACACACACACACACACACAGTTGCCCAGGGTCGTATCTAACTGGCCTCTATTCCACCTGGTAGTGCCGAAGTCTACATTATAAGCCCGGGTCCTTGACAGTTTGCCGAAGTATAATATGGTTGTGTTTAAGAATCCACTTGACTAATATCCCACAGTTTGGCGAGTTTGTTACCAACTTGGGGAGTGTGTTAAACTATGGAGCAGTAAAATACTATTGTACATCTTTTTTTCATCACCGTTGATATACTGAAGGTGAATTTAAGACACTGTGGGAAGGGAAAAACAAGGCTTAGGGTTGGAATTGATTGAGAATTTAACTAAATACCATACGGAAATTAATTGTAATTCATGAGTATTTACGGGTGATATATTCGTGTCCATTACGAATGATTTTAAAGGTTAATATCCATATGTTTTCTTATATGAGCTGTACCTGTGTGTGTGTGTATAGTAATTAAGCTGCCGGCTGAGTACAGATATACAGTTGACAGTATTACAGTGTATCTCTGTTTACTGTGTGTAATAATAATAATAATATATAATAATAATATATATATATATAATTAACGGTTTATTGAAAAAGTCAGCCCGAAAAAAAATATACATTGGACAAAAATGACTTTTACATACGAAGACATGGGGTGGTGGGTCGTTTACAAAAGCTCTCATTACTAAAAGAAGAAGGAGCAATGATTGAACATGCAAATTATTATAGTAGTTTACAGTTGATGGCCCGGGCCTGGGCTAGTCATGGAGCCACTAGGTGGTGTGGTGTTCGTGGTGTAGTAACTCATTCTCGGGTGTTGATATGAAGGACCTCACGTGGTCATAGAGACACCGGGTGGTGTGGTGTTCGTGGTGTAGTAACTCATTCTCGGGTGTTGATATGAAGGACCTCACGTGGTCATAGAGACATTGGGTGGTGTGGTGTTCACGTGGTGTAGTAACTCGTCTTCGGGTGTTGATATGAAGGACCTCACATAGTCATGGGGAACACCGTGTGGTGTGGGGTGGTGTCACAGTACCTCACGCGGTGATGTTGTGTTATCTCGTAGTCAGGTGCATAGCCGGCCAGCCCTCTGTTGTTCCCAGGGTGGACGGATTAGCACCTCCTTCTCAGAAGATGGGTGGTTAGTTCCCAGGGGTGCTTATCCACCGGTGGGTCGCGGCTTTCACTGGTACTGTCTAGTGCTGAATTCACTGGCTTAAACACTGTTCATCACTGTTCAACACTGATTCCACTTCTTTCCGAAACAGAAATTGTCACTTTTGATTATGTAGAATATCCGGTGGTGAGGATGGGTCGGGGAAAGGGACTTGGGAATGGGCGACATTGGCCAAGGGGGCAGCTGTGTAGCAGGAACAGCGCCTGAATAGGGCTTGACCTTGACGGTGGTCAAGGATGTAGTGTGTGTGTGTCACGTGTCGCTCACTCAGACAGGGAGCCTCAGGAGGTGAGTGGGGGAGGGAGGAAGCTCAGGTGAGAGTAGTTGACGTGAATGAGTGTTATTGATTGATTAAATGACTGTTTCAGTGTGTGTGGTTTTAGCGGGACGTGTGTGTGTGTGTGGGGTTGGGTCTGTCTGTGCGTGCGTGCGGAAGAGTCGCCCCAGGATCAAGGGAGAGAGTATAAGTGAGATTAAGAAGGAGAAGGTGGGAGAGATGGAGGAATGGAGAGGGAAACAAACAGGAAGAGATAGAGGAAGAGAGAGAAAGAGGAAGACAAGACGAAAGAAAATTGAAGGAAGAATATGGAGGTGAAAAAAAATAGGAATAGAGAGAAGGAAAAATTAAAAGGAGGGAGAAAGAAAGGGATGGTGGAGAAAGGAAAATAGAAGAGAAAGATGGAGAGAGGAAGAGAGATCAAGACAAGTAATTACAGCAGAGAATTGATTGCTGGTGGTTGATGGGGGTGAGTTTTCCCTAGTGTGTGTGTGTGTGTGTGTGTGTGTGTGTGTGTGTGTGTGTGTGTGTGTGTGTGTGTGTTGCTGTTGTCCAGTTGACCATCCTTGAGGAGCCCCACCTCGTCTTGTGCAATGCCTTCCCGTCTCCTTCTCACCTTTCCCTCACACCCCCAATTCTCCCTTTCTCCTCACACTCTTCTCTCCCCCCTCACACCCTCCAACTTTCCCTCTCCTCACACCTCCAACTTTCTCCTCCTCTCTCTCTCCCTCACACCCTCCAACTTTCTCTCTCCTCACACCCTCCAACTTTCTCTCCCTCACACCCCCATCTTTTCTCCTCACACCTCCAACTTTCCTCCTCCTCTCCCTCACACCCCATCTTTCTCCCTCTCTCCTCACACCCCCATCTTTCCCTCTCTCTCTCTCTCCTCACACCCCCCATCTTTCCTCTCTCTCTCTCTCCTCACACCCTCCAACTTTCTCCCTCTCTCTCCCTCACACCCCCATCTTTCTCTCTCTCTCACACCCCCCATCTTTTCTCCTCTCCCACCATCTCACTCCCTCTATCTCTCCCTTTTCACACCTCCTCTTCCTCCTCCACTTATATCTCTTCCGTCTCCCCATCCCTCTCTTCCCTTCCTCTTCTTCCCCTTTCTCTCCTTCTTTATCTTGTTTTCTTAATTCTCTGTCTCTGTTCTCTCAGTCTCTACCTAAACTTAACCTGGGAGATTAATGCCCAGTTAATCCGGTCAGTCAATCCCAGTTTAATCGCGGGCAGGTAGTCCTGAGTTAGTCCCACGAGTATAGTAATCCTTGATTAAATCCCAAGGTCAGGAATCCGAGGTAATCCTAGGCAGTGATCCTGAGGTAGCGTTCTCCGTGTAATCCCGGGTCAGTAATCCATATAGCAATCCAAGGTTGTGTTTTGTGGTTAATGCTCGGGTAGTAATCCCAACTAAATCCCTGAAGCAGTAATCCGAGGTAATCTCAAGTAATAATCCTGTAGTAATCCTTCATATTCCATAGACCAGTAATCTTGACACAATCACCGGTGCTGTAATCCCCGGCCACTAATCCTTTGGTCTTTAATCCCTGCGAAACCTGGACAAGTAAACCCCAACGTAATACCGGCTCAGTCTTCCGCCAGTAAGCATGACGTATTTCCGGAAGTAATCCGCCAGCCGGCACTCTCAGCACAGTAATCCCATGCTAGAGAACCTAACGTAATCCACGGTTAGTAACCCTTCACAATAATTCAGGAAGTAATCCATAACGAAATCCCCAGCGAAATAATTCCGAAGAAATCCCAGTAATCCTCGAGGTAATCCCGAGGTAATCCTGTGGCAGTAATCCTGAGGTAATCCCAGTGGAGCAATCCTGAGGCAGTAATCCTGGGCACTAATCCGAGGTAATTCTGGGCAGTAATGCTGAGGTAATCCGGGGCAGTAATCCGAGGTAATCCCGGACCATCAACAGAAGCACGCCACTCAGCCTCCTGCAGCATCGACAACGCCCGACCACGTCTCTCAGTAACTCCCGACATTAGCAACACTGCGACACCGTGCTTATTTCATATCAAAATTCAGAAACAAAAATACAAATTCAAGTCCAAGAACAGAGACGTCAAAATAATTCTAGGTCGTAGTTTAATACTGAGAATTAATGTATAACTGACAACAATTCCTCCACATTTGGCATCCGGAATTTATATACCTAGTCTACACAGCAACTGATTTCTAAAGATAATATTAAAATAAACTTAAAATCTACTCTGAAATAGAGAAAAAAATCGTTAATAAGTAGAAGTTGAAATTTTTATTCGCTTTTTTCGTGGTTTAAGCCTGAGGATGTTGCCAGATGTCGCTTTACGTAACTGAGGTAGTTTTGTCCTCAACTGTATGTTACAATTATAAAGTAAACGTGTCTGTTATTTCAGTTGTTCTATCTCTCATTTATCACGATGTTGCTGTTGTCTTTGTTCATGCTATTATTTTCTTTGTTGTAATTGTTTTGTGTTTATTGTTGATATTATCGTTGTTGTCGTTTTGTTATTGTTATTATTGTTGTAAGTGTTTAGTCCTGAATCAGCATAACTTTCATCTCTCACTACCTACCATGAACTTGGGACTGAGTAAAGCACTTTATTCCTTTTATAATGGAATAATCCTTCTATAGGTGTAATTTTAATGTGTTTACAACTTTACAGATGAAATACAACATTGTGGTGAAGGTTTTAGAAGAAGTATTACTCACCATGGCTCTGGGTCTTTGAATAATCGTCACGATATTCTGGACCAAATTTTAATGGTTAAACTTTTATTCGGTTTTATTGTTTTAGAAGAAAGTTAGTATTTAAAAGTAACATTTTTTTATATAATTTGGCTAACGGATTTTTTTTACGAAGCAAATTGTTTTACCTGTGAGGAAAATAAATATGTTTTAGATGTATGACTATTATTTTTGTTACGATGTCATAGGTCGACGTTGTCTGCATAAAATTGTAGTCCTATTATGATTTAATAGACTACCTCCCATAGACTACCTCCTAATAGACTACCTCCCTAATAGACTACTCCCAATAGACTACTCCCCAATAGACACTCAATAGACTACTCCCTAATAGACTACCTCCCTAATAGACTACCTCCCAATAGACTACCCCCCAATAGACTACTTCCTAATAGACTACTCCCAATAGACTACCTCCCTAATAGACTACCTCCCTAATAGACTACCTCCTAATAGACTACCTCCCAAGACTACTTCCCTAATAGACTACCCCAAGACTACCTCCCCAATAGACTACCCCTCCCCAGACTACCTAATAGACTACCTCTAATAGACTACTCTCCACTAATAGACTACCTCCCCTAATAGACTACCTCCCCTAATAGACTACCTCCCCTAATAGACTACCTCCCAATAGACCACTCCCTAATAGACTACCTCCCACAGACTACCTCCCCTAATAGACTACCTCCCTAATAGACTACCCTCCCCAAAGACTACCTCCACTCCCTAATAGACTACCTCCCTAATAGACTACCTCCCCTAATAGACTACTTCCCTAATAGACTACCTCCCCTAATAGACTACCTCCCTATAGACTACCCTCCCTAATAGACTACCTCCCCTAATAGACTACTCCCAAGACTACCCCTCCCTAATAGACTACCTCCCTAATAGACTACCTCCCTAATGACTACCCTCCTAATAGACTACCCCTCCCTAATAGACTACCTCCTAATAGACTACCTCCTAATAGACTACCCTCCCTAATGACTACCCCTCCCTAATAGACTACCTCCCTAATAGACTCCCTCCTAATAGACTACCCTCTAATAGACTACCTCCCCACTAATAGATTACCCTCCTAATAGACTACCTCCCCTATAGACTACCTCCCTAATAGACTACGTCCCCTAATAGACTACCTCCCTAATTACTTTTTGTTCAGGTGTTTGAAAGAGTTAAATACAGAATATCTCTCCAGGCATTAAACACATTCCCTTTATGGTGAGAAAAAAATTAAATAAGGAAATGTAAGCGGCATTAATACGCCAGTAATAACAAATGTAGTGAAGGTTTTTCCGGTTCGGGATGGAGGGGCTGGGTGGGAACTGGAGGGGGCTGGGTGGGGCTGAGGAGGTGAAAATCATTGTCTGTGTGGTAGGCGCTACACCATATTCATTGTAATGGTTGCTTATTTGGAAACCAACAGGGGTGTGTATGAGGGGGAAGTGCAATCGCCTGCATCTACCCTGGTACAATGGCTGGTGCGTTTTGTGAGATGTGGCAATGCTGTGGAATGTTTATTTCTCACCTTACTCTGGCTACTATTGCGAGGTTCCTTAAGGCCATTCCGGGAGTTTAATAAGTAAACAGACATAACATTGCCACGTCTCTAAAAATGCACCAGCCAGTGTACCAGGTGTAAGTGGAGGCGACTGTACATTATTTAGATTGTATTGTACTGTAGTTGTGTCTGAGGAAATTTGGGTACTATAGATAAGTGAAAGATCCGTTTTTGCCTCATCTACTACAGAGTCTGTGATTGGCTCGGTTGTAATAGTAAAGTGACTGTGATTGACTGTGATTGACTCGTCTGTAATAGTAAAGTGACTGTGATTGACTCGTCTGTAATAGTAAAGTGACTGTGATTGGCTCGTCTGTAATAGTAAAGTGACTGTGATTGGCTCATTTGTATTACAATACAGTATTTGTGATTGGCTTATCGACAGTGTTTGGTGGGTTTATTTACAATATTGTTTATAATTGGCTCGACGTCAACAAAGATATTTAATGACGCATGAACATCAGCGATTCGTATTAGCTCAACACAAATAATTGTAATTGGCTCCTTTGCGATAGTGATGGTGATTGGCTGTGTCCAGTTAGCTCCTGAGGGCGGTGTATGTTTGTTTACAGTGTCCCTAGTTATGTTGTTGCCAGATTATTGATTATTTTCAGGTAATTGTGATTGAGCAGATAGGTACTGCCTCCTCCACTCCTCACATCTCCCCCCATTCCTCACGCCTCCTCACGGCTCTCTTAACCCAGTAATTATGAGGTCAGTCTGAGTGGTTCAGTTCCTCAGGTGACCAGTGACCTTCGACAACCCACCCCCCCTCCTCTCCTTCCCACCCCCACTTCCCCATCCTCCCCACCTCCTCCACCACATTCCTCACCCCTTCCCCTTCTTCCACTCTACCTTCGAATTTATTTGTTATGTCATTAAACAACACACAGATGTATTTACGATGTTTATGTACACAAGTAATGTATTAAAGAAGGATAGATATAAAGATCCATAACAATGAACGATACAAGTGGATGTCTCTGGTCGTATTCGGAAGTCCTGTCCTTAATTACCCCTCCCTCCCATCCGTCCCCCCTCCTTCCCTTCACCTCCCCCTCCCCCCTCCAGACAGTCTACGAGAGCAGTAACGGAAGCATGAGTAAAACGGCACGTCTTAAACCGGGAGTTCCAGCTTTATCGACGTCCAATTTGAGAAGCTGACTTACATTCATTGTCTGTCATTCAGAGTAAGACACTGTTACATTAAGATCCTAGAGCGAGTAGGGCACTATCACATAGATCTTAGAGCGAATAGGGCACTATCACATAGATCCTAGAGCAGTAGGCACTATCTCATAGATCTTAGAACGAATAGGGCACTATCACATAGATCCTAGAGCGAGTAGGGCACTATCTCATAGATCTTAGAGCAAGTAGGACACTATCACATAGATCTTAGAACAGAATAGGGCACTATCACATAGATCCTAGAGCAGTAAGGCACTATCATAGATCTTAGAACGATAGGCACTATCACATAGATCAGAGCGAGTAGGGCACTATCTCATAGATCTTAGAGCAGTAGGACACTATCACATAGATCCTAGAGCAGTGGGCACTATCACATAGATCCTAGAGCAGTAGGGCACTATCTCATAGATCTTAGAGGCAAGTAGGACACTATCACAGACGAGTGGCACTTCACATAGATCCTAGAGCGAGTAGGGGCACTATCACATAGATCCTAGAGCAGTAAGGCACTATCACATAGATCCTAGAGCAGAGTAGGGCACTATCACATAGATCCTAGAGCAGTGGGGCACTATCTCATATAACATAGATCCTAGCGTAGGGCACTATCACTAGATCTTAGAGCGAGTAGGACACTATCACATAGATCTAGAGCAGGTAGGACACTATCACATAGATCCTGGGGTGGTGAGGCACTATCACATAGATCTTAGGCAGTAGGACACTATCACAGATCCTAGAGCAGGTGAACCCTATCACATAGATCCTAGAGCAAGTAGGGCACTATCACAAACATCATATAGATCCTAGAGCGAGTAGGGCACTATCACATAGATCTTAGAGCGAGTAGGACACTATCACATAGATCCTAGAGCGAGTAGGGCACTATCTCAAGACTGGCAGTGGACATATCACAATCACGACTAGAGGCAGTGGGCACTATCACATAGATCTTAGAGCAGGTAGGACACTGTCACATGATCCTGGCAGCCTATCCATAATCTTAGGCAGTAGGACATATCACATAGATCCTAGAGCAGTAGGGCACTATCACATAGATCTTAGAGCGAGTAGACACTATACAAGATCAGAGCGTAGGACACTATCACATAGATCCTAGAGCGAGAGGCACTATCACATAGATCTTAGAGCGAGTAGGACACTATCACATAGATCCTAGAGGAGAGGGCACTATCTCATAGATTTAGAGCGAGTAGGACACTATCACATAGATCCTAGAGCGAGGAGGCACTATCACATAGATCTTAGAGCGAGTAGGACACTATCACATAGATCCTAGAGCGAGTAGGCACTATCTCATAGATCTTAGAGCGAGTAGGACACTATCACATAGATCCTAGAGCGAGAGGGCACTATCACATAGATCTTAGAGCGAGAGACACTATCACAGAGATCCTAGAGCGAGTAGAACATCACATAGATCCTAGAGTAGGGCATCACAGATCTTAGAGCGAGTAGGACACTATCATAGATCCTAGAGCGAGACACTATCACATAGATCCTAGAGCGAGTAGGGAACTATCACAGATCTTAGAGTAGGACACCATTACATAAATCCTAGAGCGAGTAGGACACTATCACATAGATCCTAGAGCAGTAGGGCACTATCACATAGATCTTAGAGCGAGTAGGGCACATTCATCAGATCCTAGACGAGTAGGGCACTATCACATAGATCCTAGAGCGAGTAGGGCACTATCACATAGATCTTAGAGCGAGTAGGACACTATCACATAGATCCTAGAGCAAGGGGCACTATCACATAGATCTTAGAGCGAGTAGCACTATCACATAGATCCTAGAGCGAGAGGGCACTATCACATAGATCCTAGAGCGAGTAGGACACTATCACATAGATCCTAGAGCAGTAAACATATCACATAGATCCTAGAGCGAGTAGGGCACTATCACATAGATCTTAGAGCGAGTAGGGCACTATCACATAGATCCTAGAGCGAGTAGGGCACTATCACATAGATCCCAGAGCGAGTAGGGCACTATCACAGATCTTAGAGCGAGTAGGACACTATCACATAGATCCTAGAGCGAGTAGGACATTATCATATAGATCCTAGAGCGAGTAGGGCACTATCACATAGATCCTAGAGCGAGTAGGGCACTATCACATAGATCCTAGAGCGAGTAGGCCACTATCACATAGATCTTAGAGCGGTAGGACACTATCACATAGATCCTAGAGCGAGTAGGAGACATTCATAGATCCTAGAGAAGGGCACTATCACAGATCCTAGAGCGAGTAGGCCACTATCACATAGATCTTAGAGCGGTAGACACTATCACATTGATCTTAGAGAGAGTAGGACACTATCACATAGATCCTAGAGCGTGTAGGACATTATCATATAGATCCTAGAGCGAGTAGGGCACTATCACATAGATCCTAGAGCGAGTAGGACACTATCACATAGATCTTAGAGCGAGTAGGGCACTATCACAGGATCCCAGAGCGAGTAGGCCACTATCACAGATCTTAGAGCGAGTAGGACACTATCACATAGATCTTAGGAAAGCACATCACAAGATCTGACAGGCCAATTTCACAGATCTTAGAGCGAGTAGGGCACTATCACATAGATCCTAGAGCGAGTAGGCCACTATCACATAGATCTTAGAGCGAGTAGGACACTATCACATAGATCCCAGAGCGAGTAGACATTATCATATAGATCCTAGAGCGAGTAGGGCACTATCACATAGATCCTGAGCGAGTAGCACTCATCACATAGATCCTAGAGCGAGTAGGCCACTATCACATAGATCTTAGAGCGAGGACACTATCACATAGATTTAGAGATAGGACACTATCACATAGATCCTAGAGCGAGTAGGACACATCATATAGATCCTAGAGCGAGTAGGGCACTATCACATAGATCCTAGAGCGAGTAGGACACATCATAGATCTAAGAGCGAGTAGGGCACTATCACATAGATCCTAGAGCGAGTAGGCCACTATCACATAGATCTTAGAGCGAGTAGGACACTATCTACATAGATTCAGAGCGAGTAGGGCACTATCACATAGATCCTAGAGCGAGTAGGCCACTTTCACATAGATCTTAGGAGTTGAGGGCACTATCACATAGATCCTAGAGCGAGTAGGCCACTATCACATAGATCTTAGAGCGAGTAGGACACTATCACATAGATCCTAGAGCGAGAGGACATTATCATAGATCCTAGAGCGAGAGGGCACTATCACAATTATCACATAGATCCTAGAGCGAGAGCACTATCACACAGATCCTAGAGCGAGTAGGGCACTATCACATAGATCCTAGAGCGAGAGGGCACTATCACTTAGATCCTAGAGCGAGTAGGCACTATCACATAGATCCTAGACGAGTAGGACACTATCATATAGATCCTAGAGCGAGAGGACACTATCACATAGATCTTAGAGCGAGTAGACACTATCACATAGATCCTAGAGCGAGTAGGGCACCACTCACCATCACATAGATCCTAGAGCGAGTAGCACTATCACATAGATCCTAGAGCGAGAAGGCACTATCACATGATCCTAGAGCGAGTAGGGCACTATCACACAGATCCTAGAGCGAGTAGGGCACTATCACATAGATCCTAGAGCGGTAGGCACTATCACATAGATTCTAGAGCAGATAGGACACTATCACATAGATCCTAGAGCGAGAGGAATCATCACATAGATCCTAGAGCGAGTAGGGCACATCACATAGATCCTAGAGCGAGTAGGGCACTATCACATAGATCCTAGAGCGAGTAGGGCACTATCACATAGATCCTAGAGCGAGTAGGCACTATCACATGATCCTAGAGCGAGTAGGACACTATCACATAGATCCTAGAGCGAGAAACTATCACAGATCCTAGAGCGAGAGGGCACTATCATATAGATCCTAGAGCGAGTAGGGCACTATCACAAAGATCCTAGAGCGAGTAGGACACTATCACAAAGATCCTAGAGCGAGTAGGGCACTATCACATAGATCCTAGAGCGAGTAGGACACTATCACAGATCCTAGAGCGAGTAGGGCACTATCACAGATCCTAGAGCGAGTAGGGCACTATCACATAGATCCTAGAGCGAGTAGGGCACTATCACATAGATCCTAGAGCGAGTAGGGACTATCACATAGATCCTAGAGAGTGGAGGACACTATCACATAGATCCTAGACGAGTAGGGCACTATCACATAGATCCTGGGAGAGTGAGTAGGGCACTAACATAGATCCTAGAGCGAGTAGGACAATTATCACATAGATCCTAGAGCAAGTAGGGCACTATCACATAGATCCTAGAGCGAGTAGGGCACTAACATATAGATCCTAGAGCGAGTAGGGCACTAATACTAGATCCTAGAGCGAGTAGGCACTATCACATAGATCCTAGAGCGAGTAGGACACTATCACATAGATCCTAGAGCGAGTAGGGCACTATCACAAGATCCTAGAGCGAGTAGGGCACTATCAAAAGATCCTAGAGCGAGTAGGACACTATCACATAGATCCTAGAGCGAGTAGGACACTATCACATAGATCTTAGAGCGAGTAGGTGGTCTGGCCTTTCGGTGGTGGTCTGGCCTGGGCGGTGGTGGTGGTCTGGCCTGTTCGGTGGTGGTCTGGCCTGGTGGTGGTGGTGGTCTGGCCCGGGCGGTGGTGGTGGTCTGGCCGGCGGTGGTGTTGGTCTGCCCGGTGGTGGTGGTCTGGCCTGGGCGGTGGTGGTGGTCTGGCTCGTCGGTGGTGGTCTGGCCTGGGCGGTGGTGGTGGTCTGGCCTGGGCGGTGTTGGTGGTCTGGCCTGGGCGGTGTTGGTGGTCTGCGGTGGTGGTGGCTGGGCGGTGGTGGTCTGGGCGGTGGTGGTGGTGGTCTGGCTCGGTGGTGGTGGTCTGGGCTGGTGGTGGTCTGGCCTGGGCGGTGTTGGTGTAAGGGAGGAGAGAGTCAAGGATCTAGGTGGTGTAGAAGCTCATCACCTTGTATAGGCTGTGCGCGGGAGGTATTTTCCTGGATTACTGTGTCCTCGCTCCCGGGGCCCCTGACATCTCTCTCTCACTAGGCCTCTGACTTCTCACGCTGGGGCCCTGCATATCTCACGCTGGGGCCCTGACATCTCTCACGCTGGGGTCTGACATCTCACGCTGGGGCCCTGACATCTCTCACGCGGGCCCTGGCTGGAGGAATCTTGGTCATTTATATATTAAGCCTTGATATCTTCTGCTTGTGTGTTCCGGGAAATAAATGCATAAGATCCTTCACGTCTTACATGCACGTATTTGGTGGGATGAAGAGGTTAGTTTAGGTTAGGTTAGGTTAGGTTAGGTTAGGTTAGGTTAGGTTAGGTTAGGTTAGGTTAGGTTAGGTTAGGTTAGGTTACGTTAGGTTTAGAGTGGTTAGGATAGGTTAGTTTAGTTAATCTTTAGGTACAATAAGCTGTGGGGGGAGATTCTTCAGATGATCTATACATTTTTATTGCTGTGTCGACTTGAAGATCATACACATTAACTCGCTCGTCTAACTAAGATGGGATGACATCTCTTAACTCCACTGTTTACAAGCGAGTCCTCATCTCCCTCAGCTTGTATAAGATTAACGACGGTGCAGTAGTGTTTTACGAAAAATGTGTTGACGTCGTTAATAATGTTACAAAGTTCTCTTATGTTGACCTGTGTTGACCTCTGTTGATAAAATTCACTGATATTGACCTGTGTTGACTTCTGTTGATAAAATTCACTGATATTGACCTGTGTTGACCTCTTCATGAAATTCACGGATATTGACCTGTTTTGACCTCTGTTTATCAAGTTCACTGATATTGACCTGTATTGACGTCTGTTGATAAAGTTCATAAGTTTTTTTTTATTATTATTTATTGGGCACTCCCCTACATCCTTGTGTAAGGTGAAGCGCAGAAGCGTTTACAGTGCCCAACAGGGAAGCATGCTAAGTTCATGCTTGCCTTTATGTCTCATGAGTTAAGGGCGTAGAAGCCTGAAGAGTCAAGGGCATAGAAGCCTGAAGAGTCAATGGTTTTATGTCATCAAGTTATTGGAAGCTCCAACAACTTGTCCCTGAATGCGAATTCGCAACTTTCGACTTACAACAGGTACCTACTTTACTGCTAGGTGAACAGGGACTAATGGGGGCTAGGAAGTATGTCCAAACAACTTCCACCGGCCCGGGAATCGAACCCGTGACATCTCGCTTGCGAAGGCAAGAGCGGTATCACTCTACCACCAGCACCCCCAGAAAGATCATAAAGTTCTTTTATATTGAGCTGTGTTGACCTCTGTTTATAAAGTTCACTGATACTGACTTGTGTTGACTGTATTCCATTCTATTTTGAACATGTGCGTGAGGGGGGGAGGGTAAGGTCCACTGCTAATTGGCCTGCCTAGTACACATGTTGACTGACTGATTGTGCTCTCTCCGATTGGCTGATTGCCCAGTAAAGGGTGCTTGTTGATTGGCCAGCTAACGACGCTCGTTGATTGGCCCAACTAAAGGCTTTTCCTTGTTCTGCTCTGAAAAAAAGCTTTATATATGACGAGTTATGGACACTGATGACCAGCTTAATCATAGACTCGTTATAGAAGCTCTCAGTGTAGCAGCTGATGGGAGGTGTGTGATAGTCTTGGTCAAGGGACCTTTGTAATTAGCTAATAAAGAAGATGAGTTATTTTTGTCGGGGAATTAGCTCATGAAGGGTGTCTGTATGTATTGTATCTATAGTTATTTTATACAATTTTTAGCTCATGAAAGGTAAACTGTGGCTTGTATTATACGCCTTCCATCACTCTATGTTTTAGCTTACACACACACACACACACACACACAGAGGACAGACATAGTGCCGTAATGACACAAGATGGTTGAGGGAGACGCAGTGCGGAGGTTGAGACAATGTGAGTCGTGGGCTGACCCTCCAGCACCCACAACCTCCTTTATGATTGGGAGAAATACGAGCCTTGCGGGACGAGCCCTTTCCATTGTACGAGTGTGACCTAGCACGCCCCTTCTGCTCCTCCTGCTCCTCCTCCTGCGTCTCGTACGCCGCGTCGCAGTCACGATATGTTTGATACATTCACCGTCGTATAGTTAATGTTAAGTGAGGTATGTACTGTAGGTAGGTCGGGTGGCTGGCTCCAGTGTCTCGCGGCGGAGCAAGACAGTGATGAGAGGTGTGCCAGTAAAGCAGCGACACCACCAGGAGGTCGGCACGGTGCTGCTGGCTCACAAAGACGAGCAAACTGGAGGCATGAGGTTCTTACTCTCCCCTCCTCCACCCCCGATGGCTGGAGGTTCTTTATTTATCCCGTTGGGTGGGGAAAGCGGGTGTGCTGCTACTGATGGTGATGCTGGTGGTGATGGTGGTGATGGTGACGGTGGTGGTAGTGATGATCAATCTCACTATTAGGTGTAGATGTGGTCGCTCGTCCTTTCCTTGGGTCTTTAACATGTTCGGTGGGGGGTGTTGTCCAGACTCTACTCCACCAGTTCCATAATCTTCTACGAGTATATATTGAACTGTCACCATAACACCGCCGTCGTTAATTTCACCTTGACTGTCGGTGTCTTTTATCAACATGGGTCATCGTCGTCTTGTCTTCATAGTCGTTATACTGTATATGTATTCGTCATCGTCATCGTCATCGTCGTCTCGCTGTGGACTAAGTTAAAACAAAGGAACAATGCTATTATTTATTTATATATCATGTAACAATTATCACCATTGATATAATAAATAACTCTCTCTCTCTCTCTCTCTCTCTCTCTCTCTCTCTCTCTCTCTCTCTCTCTCTCTCTCTCTCTCTCTCTCTCTCTCTCTCTCTCTCTCTCTCTCTCTCTCTCTCTCTCTCTCTCTCTCTCTCTCTCTCTCTCTCTCTCTCGTCAGCACACATATTCTCTTTTGTTCTCTCCTCAGTATCAGGCACTTGACTCAGATAGTAAACACATCCTCTCTCATTCATACCCTATTCATTCATTCATTCATTCATTTGACAACACAAATACACTCGTTCACTCATTCACAGAAGGTACAAACTCATTCTTTCATTCATTCACGCACTTATAACAGAACATATTTTTTTACGTATTTAGATAATTATTTCAGTTAAACACACACACACACACACACACACACACACACACACACACACACACACACACACACACACACACACACACACACACACACACACACACACACAGAATCAATACCGTTTCACTCATTTACTCCCACATACGAGTAGAGGTAACAGACCGTACACTCACTCACTCACTTAACTAACAGTAAAAGCACTCGCCCGTTCATCCTATTACACTCACTCACCTGTCAGTCCCACACCGTCCAGTATTCAGGTGTATACAATTAGCTGTTGACACCTGGGATGGAGAGCCAATGGGAGGAGCGAGAGGGAGGGAGGGAGGGAGGGAGTTGCAATAGGTGGGAAAAGAGAGGGAATATGGAAAGAGAGAGAGAATTTGGAGGGGGACATGAAGGAAGGAGAGAGGGGGAGGAAGGAAGGAAGGAAAGAGAAACGGAGGAATGAAGGATCGCTGGAAGGAGGAAGACAGGAAGGAAGTATGGGTGAGGTAGAATGAAAGGAAGAGGGAGACAGGAAGGAAGGAGAGGAACATGGAGGATGGAAACTGAAAGGAAGGAAGGAAGGAAGGAGAGAGGGAGGCAGGAGGTAGCAGCCGTCCCGAGACCTGCAGTGGCGGACCCAACGACCTTGACTCTCTGACCTCCTCCCCCTCCCTACCCCCATACCCATCCCCCCTCTTCCCCCATCCCCCCTTCTTCACCCCCGACTCTCCCCTTTCCTCTCCCCCACCCCCCTCTACCCCCTCTACTCCCGCCCCTTCACGGACAGTTGGCCACGGCTGCAGTCTAATTGCACCCCGAGTTTTGCATGAACGAGCCTTCGAGTTGCGGGAGCCGTCTTGTAGGATAAATCACTTGCATCTTAATCGTTTTGGAGGTAACACTAAGACTCTGGGGGTGAGGGAGGAGACAGAGGGGGTGAGGGGGGAGGAGGGGGGCAGGAGGGTGATTTCCTAACTATCTAAAGGAACTAAGATGGAAAGAGACAAAATGACTAGGATTATCTTCACTCGTGTGTGGGGGGGGTGGGGGGAGAACTTGCGTGGTTGATGATGTATTTAATTGAAACACTTGGAGTTGATGACGTGGGAGATGAAGTGTATGGTTGACGAAGTATGTGACGTATGTGGTGGAGCTCTTAGTACACACACACACACACACACACACACACACACACACACACACACACACACACACACATACACAAGATAAATTCGTGGCCAGGGTTCCGCTTATTTCGGGAATTCATTAACTGAGGTAATGAGGCAGTCCGCTGGCTAACTGCTGCGCCTGTTCTTTACTTCTGCCACACACGAAGTTCACGCCCACACACGCTGTCCACTCCCACACAAGCCGACCACGCCCACACACGTCGTTCGCGCCCACACACGTCGTCTACGCCCACGCACGCCGCCCACGCTCACACACGCCCATTGATTTGTAGGTTTTTTTCTAACAGGATTTGAAAAAATTGTTCCATGACTCACTCACTCACGTACTTGCTCTCTCAGTAACACACACTCACTCAAGCACTCACTAACACACTCAATCACTCACTCACTAACACACTCAATCACTCACTCACTAACTCACTCACTCACTCACTAACACACACTTACTCACTAACACACTCACTCACTCAATAACACTCACTCACT